>NC_079414.1:8934826-8939826 GCF_026213295.1 Gadus chalcogrammus | reverse complement strand
AAGTTAAGGCAGGATGTAGAAGATTGTCTGACACCAATCAACAGTGGGAAGGGAGAAAACAGCTCCACATGTTTTGTTACCACACATTTGATCTCAGGTGGCGGACTGCAATGTAACCCATCATACTCCAACAGGCTGAACGCTGTGCAATGGCTGTATGCCTGGTTCCAACAGGCCTGTGATGTTAATGCATAAAGCAAGGGGCGGAGTTCCGCCCTGTTTCCTGTTACCGTACGCAGCGAGAGGTGGTCTCACAAGAGAGTATCTCTGTCCATTGTGAGACAGCCTCTACTATTTCCATTGATATGCTCTGTGCTTTCCAGCTGAAGCTGCCCTGGACTCCTGCAGACTTATTTATTGACTTCTACGTACTAGCACCCAGAGCTCTATAGCGACACACAGAACTAGAGTTGACTAATACAACTAAGTGGCTTTCCATCCCAGTACGGGCAGAACGGTTTCTAGGCTTGAGTCCCCATGCATGTGAATGAAAACAAGCACAAATAAAGCCACCACTCCTTCCACATAATTACCCAGGATTACAGCTCAATATTAATCCACTTAGAGGAAGAGAGAGAGAGGGAGAGAAAGAGAGAGAAAAACAAATAGTGAGAGAGAGGGCAATATAAATTAAATCCTTTGAAACTAACTCGGTATATGAACGTAAAGTGATCGGAACGAAGCGCAAACAAATTAGAGAAAACAGAAGGAGAGTAGACAAAGGATGTTATGATAACTGTAATGCATTTCCTTTGTATAGCGCTCTTCAAAATACTCTCTATAGCAAGTATAAACCCACATAATAAAAACGTGAAAAAACGCGGCTAGCAATAGCTATCAATTACAATAAAATGGGTTCATAATTGGTACAGAAAGACGAGCCAATGTGACAACATGCAATCAGAGAACAAAGAAAGGAAGCAACGGAATAGTACAGAATAACAATTGAGCGGCTGAGGCTGCTTTTTTCACGGTCACCATAGCAACCCCCCGCACAGAAACATAGTAAGTATGGTGATAATGGGGTATTGAGTCGATCTGGAGGCAAAGACCAACAAGAGGTTGTTAGGGAAAGATCCATGTGCATGAAGCGAACGTCAACCGCCTAATGATGCCTGAGAGAGGTGTAGGCGGAGCGGGAGGAACGAGGGCAAGTCAAGGAACAGAAGACTTTGTGTCCGCCTGGAATACTTTGTACGTGAGCCCTGTGTGTGTGTGTGTGTGTGTGTGTGTGTGTGTGTGTGTGTGTGTGTGTGTGTGTGTGTGTGTGTGTGTGTGTCTGTCTCTGTCTGTCTGTCTGTCTGTCTGTCTGTCTGTCTGTCTGTCTGTCTGTGTCTCTATTTCTGTCTGTGTGTGTATATGTGTAAGTGTGTGTGAACAGCATATGCGCATTAGAGCTGATTAATACTGCGTTATGAGGCTGAATGTGCTTTGGATTTCGGTTATTGTCGGTAATCAAATCTCCCACATTGCTCATGGTTGCTGCTCCAGTTGTTTTGTTCTCATGATATGATATTGGTTTAAATGTCCATGCATTTCGGCACATTGAAAAACCTTTCTCAAGGTCAATGTTTACACAATGTAGGAGACGTTGGTTACATTGTGCGGCAATGTGTTTCCATGGTGAAGATCACACTCAATATTCCACATATTTGATGTTGCAGTGACAATCTTCACACATTTATTTAAGTCAGTCCAAGTTGCTGTAGTGGTAAGGTCATTTATTAGTAATGAAATATATTAGTGAGGGAAATGGGTTGTTGAATTTTGACCAAATTTCTGATCAATCAAGGCATCTCTTCCCTGATTGGTTCAGTGAATCCGAGGGAGGAGTGAGGGAGATCTCATTCTCACAGTATGAAACCAGTCTCGGTATTAAAAAATCAATTTCAAGGTGCAGCACACTACTTAATCACACAACTTAATTTAATTTAATTTCATTTAGACTTCACGTTATTCCTATACCTCTCACTTCAGGGGCCTATAAAAGGCTCGACAGGTATTTCCTTAAATGTAATTATTTGTGATTCACACAGACTTTAGCACTCATCATTACACTAATATGTTGGGCTACGTCCTCCCCATCAGGGTATTTCGGCACAATAAGCATAAAACCCATTAACAGTACTTTTTGGACACTGCATTATAAAACTGATAGTGGACGTTCCCATATGACAACGAGGTCATACTGGCTCTCTGTAGACGTCAGCTGCTACTCTTCCACCTCAGTAACATCTCACGCCTTCGTCCCTTTCTGATGGTCACAAAAGCTCCAGCGCTCAATCATGCTCCTATCAGGAACCCTCTTGCCTGGCTCCTGACGCCATGACCTCCACCCTCACACCGCTCCACTGGCTCCCTGTTAAACAACGGATCACTTCCACATCCTACCCCTCAACTACAAGGCACTGCACTGTCTAGCCTCAATCCACCTCTCTGAACCGCCTCACCCACACACCTCACCCACACAACTCACCCACACACCTCACCCACACACCTCACCGGAAACTCTGGGATCAAAAGACTGCCTGGAAAACCCCCCTCTTAAAAAAGGCTAAAGAATTAAATTTTGCCTTTGTGTTTTCGAGTCAGAGTTTGTTTCCCATCCTTCAGCACCTTCCCTGTAATGTATCCTCGACTGACATAAAAGAGGCCTTCCAAAAACAAAGTACTATTATCATTATTATCATTATTACTGTTGTTCTGTGATCCCAGCAAAAGCTTCCCTTGCGGGTCAAGGGATTCGTACCCACAACCCACCATGGTGTAGGAGTGCGCGGCGCTCTGCAGGTCGCTGCAGCCCTGGGCGTCTGCGTAGGAGCGGATCCCCAGGCAGTTGGAGGGGTGGAGCTGGCGGACCAGGAAGGCGCAGCAGGCCTGCACCACACGGGGCAGCTGCAGCAGGCAGGAGGCCGACAGCAGGGACTCGATGGTGTCCTCCCTCAGCTCCAGGCGACCTGCGGCGCAACGGCGGATGAGTGACCCGGAGAGAGAGGCCCGAAGGCCTGTGTGTGTGCGTGGGATTGCGCTTGTTTTGTGTGTGTGTGTTTGTAGATGCATGTGTATGCGTGTAGGATTGCGTGTGTGCGTGTCCATGTGTGCCTGTAGTACTGTGAAATACCCACGACAAGATGTAATGTCATGCCCTTAAAGGATCATTGTGTCTTTCAGTACGGTAGGCTAGCGTAGTCAATAGAAGAGAGAAGCAAAGAGAAGAGAAGAGGAGTTGAGGAGAAAAGAGGAAGAGATAAGAGAGGAGAGGAGAGGAGAGGAGAGGTGAGGAGAGGAGAGGAGAGGAGAGGAGAGGAGAGGAGAGGAGAGGTGAGGAGAGGAGAGGAGAGGAGAGGAGAGGAGAGGAGAGGAGAGGAGAGGAGAGGAGAAAAGAGGAAGAGATAAGAGAGGAGAGGAGAGGAGAGGAGAGGAGAGGAGAGGAGAGGAGAGGGGAGGAGAGGAGAGGAAGGAGAGGAGAGGAGAGGTGAGGAGAGGAGAGGAGAGGAGAGGAGAGGAGAGGAGAGGAGAGGAGAGGAGAGGAAAAAAGGCAGGGAAGAAAAGAAAAGCAGAGAAAACAAAAAGTCTTCCTCTTTGACTGAAAAAGGAGAGAGGTTGTACTGATCCACATATGGGACTTGTATTGGTACCTGTGTAGGCGTACTGAACCAGCATCCACAATGCATCTGGATCCACGCCCTCCATCTTCACCTCCTCCTGCTTGGCCTCCAGCACGTCACTAGTGAACATGGCCGCAAAGTAGTCGGACACGGAGGAGAGGACCAGCCTGCGGGAGGGGGGGAGACCGGATCAGAAAGGAGGTCTGGGTCCACTGCAAGTCGCTCTGGATAAAAACCTCTGATGAATGAATGACAGGTGCTGCAGGTAATACTGAAGAACTCATTGAAGTGTGATTTGTTAGGAAGGACCAAACCATCTGTCAGCAATTAGTGAGAATATCTGCTTTGAGTTGACCGTGCGTGTTTCTGTAGGAGCCTGTTTAGTTTTAGACCACTCCTGGCTAATTTTTGGAATTGGGAGCCGATGGAGAGCAGCGAAAGCAACTGCTTGGATCAGAGAATTGCCGGTCAATCAAAGGTGCGTGAAAAGAAACACTTCTCAAGAGAGAAATGTTTGGATTGAAGGGCAGAAGCAAAATGTTACTTGGGTGCAGTTCAAAAAGTTGGCTCCTGTCAAATATTTGTTTTTGCTTAGGATGGTTCCTAACTAGGGGTGCAACGGATCATCATTGATCCGTGATCCGTTCGGATCATCTATTTCGGTTCGGCACACGCATGATCCGCGGATTGATTTATGAAAAAAAAAAAAAATTGCGCATGTTCAGTCCACACACAGCCGTAACCATTCCTGCTAGTTCCAGGGACAGAGCTACTTAACACGCTCTGGGTAAAAGTCTGCAACAGTTCCCTTTTCAATAAGCAAACAGTCCTATGGCTCGTTGTGATTTATTGTCCTCAGCGTACAACATGAAGAACAGTGGGCATGGAAAATAAAAGTAGGCTAGACTTCGGTGACTACTGTAACGATAACTGCTGCCTCCAGTGCTACGTCTGTTTCCATATACTCGCGCTGCCACACAAACCGGTCGCCTAGGTTACCACACAGACGTAACACGTAGCTGACATAGCGATTGCTAACATAAAGAAAAACACATCGAGCATGGCCACGCATTTACAGCGACATCACCCCGGTGTTTCACTGACAGGAGTGAAACCGAAAGCGGCTCAACAACCGCTCATCACCGCGGCATTTAAGCAGCCCCTTCTTCCACAATCAGACCGGGCTAAAGCAATCACAAACGCTATTTTTTTATTTTTTTTGCTGATCCGAAAAATGATCCAATCCGTGACTCTGATCCGCGGAACGATCCGAACCGTGAGTTTTTTGATCCGTTGCACCCCTATTCCTAACTGACCATCCTTTACGAAAGGAAAGGAGATAATGCCGTCCCACAATAATTAGTGGCCATCCACAAAACAAACTATCAGCCA
>NC_079414.1:8919826-8924826 GCF_026213295.1 Gadus chalcogrammus | reverse complement strand
ATATGGGGACCGACCAATAACCATGATGAAATATAAAAAATGAAATTAATTTGTAGGCTGTGTGTGTGTGTGTGTGTGTGTGTGTGTGTGTGTGTGTGTGTGTGTGTGTGTGTGTGTGTGTGTGTGTGTGTGTGTGTGTGTGTGTGTGTGTGTGTGCGCGCATCTAATCACTCAATCCCTGCATGCATGTCAATGAGTCAAAGTGATCATTATAGGCCCCGAAGAATAGGAAATTAAGCGATGGTTTATTATTTTAACTGGAGGAAGGAATGTGGAATGAAGAGAAGCAGGTAGAAAAGAAACCTTGAAATATTCACCTACAATTAATAAAAAATCACGCATGCACAGATCCGCATCACACACACACCACGCGCCACACACATGAACATGCAAACAAACATGAACACACACACACACACACACACACACACACACACACACACACACACACACACACACACAGAGCCCTCCATGGACCTGGGCAGCTATTGTCCTCGTCCTTCTCCTGGCCCACTCATCTCTCTTGGGGGGAGAAACCATTTTGCTACCTTCTCCCCTCCCACTCCAATGGAACACCCTCTCCCATGTCGCACTCTCCCACATTTCCCACTATCTCTCTCCAATTTCCTATTCTCGCTCACTCCAATTTCTTTCTCTCTCCTTCTCTGCTGTTTCCAGTCTCTCCCACTTCACATTCACTCTCCCATGTCCCACACTCACTCCCACCTATATCCCGCTCTCTCAGTCCCATGTCCCCTTCTCTCTTGCCACCATGTCCCTCTTGCTCTCCCTCCCATGTTTCTCTCTCTGGCTCCCATGTCCTCATCTCTCTCTTTCTCCTATGTCTCTGTCTCTCTTTCTCTCCCATGACCCTATCTCTCTCTCCCATGTCTCCCCCTCTCTATCTCTCCATCTGCATCTCTGTCTCCCATGTCTCTATCCCATGTCCATATCTTCCTCTCTCTCCCATGTTCCACTCTATCCCTCCCATGTCCCATTCTCTCCCTTCCATGTCCTGTTCTCTCTCTCCCATGTCTCTCCCATGTCCCTCTCTCCCTCTATCTCCCATGGCCCTCTCTCTCTATGCAATGTCTCTCTCCCTCCCATATCTCTCTCCCATGTCCCTCTCTCTCTATCCAATGTCTCTCTCATGTCCCTCTCTCTCTCTCTCCCATGCCCCTCTCTCTATCCAATGTCTCTCGGATCAGAGAGACATGTTCTATTTCCCGGCAGGTTGACTAGACGGACTCCCCTTCGCCCCCTCCCCCCTCACCTTCTGGAATAACCTTCTGGAACATCTGTGGGATTCCAGAGGCACGGTGGTCATGTGACCCGAGGCTCATGCTCCCAATGAAATTCCAGAGGATAGAGATCCCTGAGAGGAATCCTTGTGAAGGGCAGCGCTTTCTTTCCTAATAATCAATAGATCAGTCAATGGTTGACTGACCTCTGACCCCCATTCCGACACACGGCCCACCGGCCCTGATTCAGCCGAGAAACCGGCTACGTCTGTACGTTTGAGCGGGAGATGAAGACACAGAATGATACACGGTCATACTGGAATGGCCCACACACAGAAAAAACCTGATTTGTTACCAAGGTTAAATAACTAAAACATGGTATTAATCCGGGAAGTCCAGTTTTCATTGACTTAATGACGGCTTGGCATCTCAATGTCTTCCACTGGTCAATACAAGTCGATAGCAGTATGTAAACAAAGACATGATGCACATGCAAACACACCAGGCACACACACATATACACACCCACGCACACATAAAAACACACTCAGCTGCGTCGACAGAGGAGGCCAACATGGTGGAAATTCATGAAGGTCAGAGAGGGTCAGGTTGTCCTCATCACAAACAAGAACTCTTGTAAGTAAGCTTTCTCCCATTATGCAGCTTTAATCTTACCTACAGCCCCCTTTACAAGTTAAATTCTAGAGCACAGACACACTCAGGATCAAGGTTTCTGGTCTGCTTGATCAATGAGAACACGCTGAGGCTCTGGATACAACTGGCCGTCTATGGTTGACTGGATTATTAACACTGAATACACTGATTATTACAGAATGACAAATTCCCCTAAAAAACAACACTATAGTCAATGGATCACAGACACTGTGACACGCCTCTCTCTCTCGGTCTTCTGATTCTCCTGTTGCTATTACCTATCTTTTGCAAGGAGCTTGTGGGCGGGGCTGTATGGTTTCTGTTGTGATTCAACAGCGACTATAAGCTGTTTATCCAACAGCAAACGCTTGTCACCAGAGACAATAAGGTCCTCTTGAATGAGAAGAAGGTAGACAGGGATGAGGTGCAAATGATTCAGAGACTACTCAAGCAGTCTGATGATCATAACAGTGACATCATGCTAAAAAGCAACATGGACACAATCGCTGATCATTATAATCTAACCATAACCGTTGTCTGTTCTTCAGATTGATTCTGTTCATACACATCTATTTACCCCTCTAGTACATCTCTGTGATCATTACCCGATATATTAATACCTCTAATATTTGGACATTGAATATTTGAATTTGCAGTTGCCTTTTACTTTTTTTATTACATAATTTTTTTTATTACATAACGTTGCCTGTTAGCTATTTCTGCTGAACATGGGTTATTGCTCCTTACTGCTCTTTGACTTTTCTTACCCTTATATAGTTTATCTGTACATATTTACTACTTTCCTACCTTGTACTACAAATGCTGCACAACCATTTTCCTCGTGCTGAATTGAGTAATATATTACTAATAATCTTATCTTATAGTGTCAGGGTGTGTCACTTCCCCCACAGTCATTCTGACTCGTTGGTTCTGGATCTTTTGGTTTTGTGCGCTATGCAAGCTAGAGTCAACTGACTTCACCCTGCTGAGAAAGAGGTTTCTCATAGTGACTATAAAACTTTAGTAGCCCCACACTTCTCTAAAGTTAGCAATAAAACGTAATAATCCAAATCCCAAACACCCCCCTAACCCAACACCCACCCCATCCCCAAGAGGCCCCTCGTAGGGAAGACTGCATGCCTCGACGGAAATTCAATATCCAAGGAAGGAAGTGTTGTATTAGTGTTCTCTTAGCGCGGCTCTATCACCGGGGAGGCCGGGAACAGGGCTCTGCGGAATAATGAACAAGGGAGGCGATTGGCTATTCCGCTGTGATCTTATTCAGATGTCTTTAATCATCGGCCACTTTGCACGACTCACTCGGGCTGCTGTAATCGGTCACGGGGCTGAGATACTGTCCGCCACACCCTCACAACCCGTGGAACGCTACAGGGACTGAGTGCACACAAACACACACACACACGCGCACACACACACACACACACACACACGCGCGCACAAGCACACGCACACGCACACAATTATATATACACACACATACACATAAACACACGTACACACACTTATGCATACACAGACACACAGACACATTTACACATAGGAAGAGACAGAATGATAATGTCATCAACTCGATTTACACCCTGGAGGCTTGCTCCTGTGCCCACACAGGACACAAACACACTCCAAACGATCCCGTATCAAATGTCAACTAAATGTATGCGTTCCTCTCATCCAAGGGCATCGCCTCTTTTAGTTAATTTGCATATGAACGTCACAGAACGCTCCAGAATGTGGCATCAGGCCATTATAGTCTATACTCAGAGGATCCCATACATCCCAAATGGACTCAAACACACACAAACACACATGCGCGCACACAGACACACACGCAGGCGCACACGTACATACACAAGTGTGCATATATGAGCACAGACGCAAATAAAATAGAAAGGGTGGCAGCCATCTGGTGGTGGGGTGGGGGGGAGGGTAGTAAACTTTTTATGAGGCCAGAAAGTGAAACATTATCTGTCTGGTGCAGGCACCATGATCAGCCTGTCTCTGGTTTATGACAGATGCTCATCTTCCAAGGTCCCCCTTCACCTCTGCATCTCTCTTTACCGTCTCCATCTTCCCTGCGTCCGATTCTGCAATATCCTGTCAGCTGGATTGCTGGTGACAAAAATCCATATATTTGACCTACGACTATAATCATTACGGGGTGGTGCCGCCGTCAGGGTGCCGCGATAACTAAACTCTGCGCCTATCAAAGATAAGTATGGAGAAATTAATGATTAGTAGGGCTTTTAATAGGGTGGATATGATGAAGGCCTATGTGGAGGCATTCATTACTAATTCCACAAAGGCACTCAAGACTAATAAAAATCAGTAAATATAATCCCTCTATTGCTTAACACAGCCGCTGAATGTCAAGCCAAAATGCTAAGCTGCATTACAGCATCATAATGAACTAAGATCCTAGACAGAGGTCTACGTCCAACAGATCAATATCATATCAATATGCATCACCAAGGTCTCCCTCATCCTCTCTACCCTCTTTCTTCCCCGCCCTCTCTGCTTTGTGTTCTCATATATGGACCACTTTTCCTTCTTTCTCCCCAGTCTCCCCTCTCCCCCTCTCTCACCTCGGATCATTATCCCCAATACCTTCATCTCCTGCCTCCCTCCCCTTCCATTGCGCTGCTTGCGTGCGTTTGTGTTTTAGTGTAGCACAAACACGTACACATAAACACTAATCCCACAGGGGCCTCTTTCCAGCCATGTGTGTTTGTTTATGTTTAGCACACAAACACAAATCACACACACACACACACACCGTGCCGGTTTCTCAGAGTGAGTGTTTATGTGTAGCACACAAAACAAAAACACAAATCACATGCACCGAGCCTGTTTCTCAGCGTGTGTGTGTGTTTATGTGTGTGTTTGTTTGGGAAAATAGGAGAGGTGAGGTACACAATTGAGGCTAAGCTTTGTCAGCCATATCGTCACACAAACACACACACACACACACACACACACACACACACACACACACACACACACACACACACACACACACACACACACACACACACACACACACACACACACACACACACACACACACACACACACACACAAACATAC
>NC_079414.1:8877326-8917326 GCF_026213295.1 Gadus chalcogrammus | reverse complement strand
CTTACCCTGAACTATGGGTATGTACCATAGTTCAGGGTATGCATGCATCTAGTGCATCCAGTCCTGGCTGCATGCTCTAATGGTCAGACAGTATGGTCTGCCATTAGCACCCTGCTCTGCCATTGATGCGTGCCCGGGCTCTGACCTCGGGCATCGCACAAGCTTACCTCTGACATCAATTTCCCCCCGCAGTTAGATGCAGACGGATAAAAGTTTATGGGGAGGCTGTGCCCCGTTATATGACCTCCTACAAATCCAATTGGCTCCTCTTGCAACAGTCTGATTCCCCCCCCCCCCCCCCCCCCCCCCCCCCGATCCATTTCACGGACAACGGCCTGTCGATGCAGTTAAACATATCGACCGCATGCGTTCTCACGTCTTAAAAGGGAATTGGGATATAACGGCGATAAGAGCCACACTAAACGGCAGCAACCAATCTCTGGTTTGAATTAAAGATAGATATGATAGATTAAAGAATGCCACTGGTAGCTGTAAGCAAGCTAGGTTGTATCCAATGGGGGTAGCTGTAAGCAAGCTATTTTATATCCAGTGGGTAATCTGACTCGTGATAACATGCTTTCCTTATTTGCTTTGAAATTATTATTATTGAATAGTACCAAATGAAAAGCCTGTCACAGTTTAATTGTTTTGTCTTTGGTTGTGATTCCCCGACTGACACAGGTACGCACACACGCTGGCACACACACAACCACATGATCACATAAATAGAAGTTGCAAAAGTTACATTTGCAAACAGAACAGCAGACCAAACCTATCCTGCATTATTGATCAAAATTAAAAAAACAATAGGATCTCTCTCTTAGTGGGGTGGTATAGCTCAACATTACAACAATTGTTGTTGGTGTCATATACTGCACATTGAGGAAGCACACCTTTATGACAGCACTGCACCAGTCTTGAAGCTGGCTCATCTGGCTCATCTGTAGAGGTCGAAAAATGAGCAGCTGGGCCTTAGGCTCAATGCTAGAGCAAATACAAGATTGAAGGAAAGACTCTTGACTCAGATACCAGACCGGCAAGCTCAGATCCAGGGGTGGGATGTCCTTCTCACATTCTCCGAGGACATTGGTAAAGCCCTGACCAAGGCATGTGAATGGGACAGTGACAGTGCAGCCGTGCACCTGGCCCATGCTGCAAAAGTTGCGCGTCGCCACATGTTTGAAGAGCAGAAACCCTTCACCGGGTTCCAAGAAGGCTGCCAAAGAGACTGTTCAGAACCAACTGCTGGTACCAATAAACATTGGCCTTGAAGAACCCACAACATCTGCCAACGTCAGACACAGCTCTGCTCAGGAAAGATCTACTGCTAGATAGTATATGTATAGCATATAGGCCTGATGGTCAATGCCCAAACCAGGAAGAGGGAACTTGTGGACCGGCTTTCACATTTGGGTATCAGTAACACGCAGGGCCGTAGCACCAAATCCTGGGCCCCTATACTATAGCTACTGATGGGCCCCCCTGCGCCAGTTTGTTGACGGGGGGGGGACGGGGACGGGGGGGGGCGTCCGGAGCGATTGTTGACGGGGGGACGACGACTGGCCGAGAGGTAAAAATATATATATATTTTTTTTTTTGGTCATGGGCCCCCCCTCTGCCTTGGGCCCCCCCACAACTGTCCCCTTTGTCCCCGCAGTCCGACGGCCCTGGTAACACGTATGTGTTCTGTCTGTCAGCCTAGCAGTTCCATAAGGAATAGCTGGTTTGCCCTCCTGATATGGAGAGTGACGTCTTCACAAATGCTGCAGTTGATAATATATATAAACCTAGCTCAACTACCTCAAAGGAGTCATTCCATGGCACAGGCCTGTCACTCATTCAACACCATGCCTTTGCAGATTATGGACTTGACCAAAACATTGTGATTGTTGGAGGTTCTGCAGGCCAAGAAACAGCGGGCCATTTGCCAAGCTACTATAGAGAGGCTTCAACAGTGGTAGCACCACAAAGGCACCTGTACCACCTAGCACCGTGGCATCTCTGAGCAGGGAGAACATTGATCAGAACATCAAGGGAGAGTACTATAGAGTAATGAAAATGTGCAGAAGATTCTTGCACTTGCATCTGATGATGAAGAGAACTCTGTGAATCAGAGTGTGGACCGCATTTCTTAGGCTGCATAACCTGCAAGTCACTAACTTGCTGGAAGAAAAGTAATCTGCCCAATTGCCCTATTCCCTCTGAGTGGCAATGATCAAACACTCGATAGGCGTAGACAGTTCATGCCTATTTAATTAAAGTGGATGTACGAATGTTCACTGTTTTGTTTACTTTTTATATCCCTTCCTAGAAAAGTGTTAAACTTTAATTTAATGACTTTTGGTTTAAGCTTAGTTAAGCTTAAAGTTATTACATCTAAAATATGGACATAAAAGTTTAGTGTTAAATCATAATTTAGCATGTTCAATTGTAAGTGTTTTCTAATTATTGTCAGTCTAACTTATTTAGGCTATATTTTCTTGTTCCTTGTTCTTGTGTTGTTAGTATGTAGGAAATAAAATGGTTACTTTTGGTGCAGAAGACTGTAGAACTCTTTTTTTTGCCACTCAATGAATTACTCAGGAATCGGTAAGAGAATTGATAAGGAATTGGATCGATAGGCAGAATCGACAATGGCATTGATATTGATAAAAACGTATCAATTCCCACCCCTAGTCATGGTTGTGTTTACTGGTCTATGTGCGACCAGTGGGTCAGTCCTCCTTCAGCATGGACCTTGATGCTCCGACAGAATTCCTTCTCTGGTTCTTTGCTCTGGACCATACCTGCTGGATCCCAGTTCAGCTCTGGGACATGACTGAACTAACGACAAGACACCCAGATGTTGCCAGAGAATTTAACGCTGGCAATTCCACCATTCAGAAAACCAACTGGGTCTTCTCGGCAATCCCCATCGATGAAGCACACATGAGCAGAATAATGGTTGCATCAAGAGTGATGGAGTAGGTCTTATCCTTCGGCTGTGGAGACTGTTAAAAAGGCACAGAAGATTGACTAGCAACAGTTCCAAGCCTTCACAAAGAGGAAATGTGGAGAAAACAAAGCCCATTGATGACACAATCCACCGCAACCAGTTTAAAATGTTGGCTCAAGGACCACAGATGTCATGTTCCCTTCCAATGTTGCATGTCCATGGAAAGAAGGCATCATGGTCAACATGGAAGTCATGACAGAACTGATGCACTACTGATGCTTGTAAATGGACCAAAGGGGATCCCAGATGATGCAATGAACATTACTAAGTTTGTGAAACTTATTTTTGACCGAACCAGCACCTGCACCAAGGTGGACCATGCAAGAAGGAAGCTCTTACCAAGGAAAAATGCCAGTCTAGCAGGGTGGTCACATATGGGGATAGACACCAGACCCTGTGCACCAATCACCAACTAACTGGCTGTGGGAGGAGACAGATGAATGTTTGAGCCCCACTGGACGACGTTGCCACTAGCATCAAGTTCCTGCCACGAGATGATCTGCCGACAGGGTCGGCTTAGCTCAGGAGGTAGAGCAGTTGCCTTGTAACCGAAAGGTTGCTAGTTTGATAGCCAGCTCCTCCTAGCTGAGTGTTGATGTGTCCATGAGCAAGACACATAACCCTAACTGCTCCTGACGAGCTGGCTGTCGCCTTGCATGGTTGACCCTGCCGTCGGTGTGGCAATGTGTATATTAACCGATGTAAGTCGCTTTGGATCTGCTAATTGTAATTGATCTTGCTGCCTGCAAGAGTGGTTGCAGAAAGCGCTGCAGGTGCAAGAAGCCTATGCTTCTGTGAGGAATGTCTGATTTACATTAAATGCCATTCTCTATGGCTAGTTGCCTTGCCGTGATGAACAATTAAGATGATCAAGAAATGTTCAAATAGTATATGGCATTTGGTCAACACAACAGTGGTCTTTTCAAATAATATTAGTAGCATAGTATGTGCACAGGTGCACGTGTCTGGTGGGACTGGCTCTGGCCTAATCGCAGGACAGTTGGAGGACAGAAAACTGCTAACTCGACAATTTTGCCTCTCCTCTCTCCCTCGCTCTTGCCCACTCTCTCTCTTTCACACTAAATCTCTCTCTGTCACTGCTGCCGCGGCATCACTCGTCCTCCTGTCCTCCAAACACATGTCTGCCTTGCCCCCCTCCAGACACGGCCCCCCTGTTAGCCTCCCACCAATCCCCCTATGTCACTACCCGGCCAGGCTCCTCTGTTCTCACCCAACCACACTGCATCATCTCCCTCTCTCTCATTCTCCCTCTCCCTCTCCCTCTCCCTCTCTCTCTCTCTCTCTCCCCCTCTCTCTCTCTCTCTCTCTCTCTCTCTCTCTCTCTCTCTCTCTCTCTCTCTCTCTCTCTCTCTCTCTCTCTCTCTCATCGCACTCCCCTCAGGCTCTGTTCATCTCTCATTCCCGATGTTGCAATCAGCCTGAATAACCTTTCAATGCACTGTTTATATTTCTGTGTATCTGTGTGCGTTTGTATGTGTTTATGTGTGTGTGGGGGAGTGTGTGTGTGCTATGTCCCCTAGCTATTTTCTCCCAAACTCTTCGAGTGACATTTTGTCTTCCACCAGATCTGCTCATCGCTGCAAAACCGTCTCTCCCTCCGTTCCTTTCATGCCAGCCCAGTGTGCGTCCCCCCCCCCGCGCACACACCCACTGCCTCTAATGGGAAGCAGAAGGACATGGAAGGAAGAGAACGAGGGAGTTGAGGCACGCACACACGCACACACAGACACATACGCACACATATATACACCATGCAAGTATGAATATACACACATAAACACACACAATCATGTGCTTGCATGATTGTATACCTGCCCTTAACACAATCACAGATGTGCACGCAGGCATGTCATTGCATACACAACTTCACTCATGCGCAAACAAACGAGCACACTCTCATGCACGCACACACACACTCACACCATGTACGAATATACACACAAACAAACAGAATCATGAATGGGAGTGTTTCTACACAATCAATCCAAACACACGCACAAACAAACACTGTGTTGATTGGCCCTGTTGGGTGTGAGAGGCCTGAGCCATCTTACACGTCTCACAGCTCGCTCTCTGATCGCCGTTGCTGAAGGTCACCTTCTGGCCCCCCTGCAGGCAGCCATCGATCCATAAACCCTGGAGAGACCGAGAGGGGGGGGGCTGTGGAGCAGATGGCCAGCAACGGACAGACCAGAAGATGAAACACAATGGATGGTTTTCTGGTTGTCGGAGCAGCCTTACATGCTTCCAGTAGAACGGATTAAGGCTAGGATGCTACAGTACCATCCCAATCCCCCCCCCCCCCCCCCCCGCCGCCCCATTTGAAAAGCAATCAGTGACCCAGTATTCACAATCTCGGGGTAATCACTCAGCTCTGGAGCACTCCCTCAGTCAGCGTGAATGCTCCTTTCCAAATGAGGCATTTTGGGTCAGTAGTTGGGGTTTACCAAGAAGGATGTGGAACGAGTTGAGGGACAAAGCGGAACCAACGCCGCGTGGGTCTTAAGGCCAGCTGCACTGCGTGTCAAACCTTTGTGTGTACATGAAGGTTTGGAGCCACATTTTTTTTCTCTGACAGATTGTGATATGAGGTGGGTTTGGTGAGACGTTGCACAACGTAGTGATGTGAAAACAGATGTGAAACTGCTGGGCGTGCCTGACGGTACACTAATGTGGCGGCTGTGATTTCCCACAGAGTTTCGTAATATTATAATCATGGCTGGGACAGTTGGGAACAGGTGGAGGACAGGCAGAGCAAAATAATGCTCCCTGTTTCCTGACCATAACTACGTTCTGTCACTATCACAGGACAACACCAGAGGGAATAGCGCTAGATCATGTACACACAGACACACACTCACACACACACAATTCCACATGACAATATCAATTTCTCTCAATTAGCCAGACGTTAGCTTGTTCAATTCACAAAATGTTGTTCGATTTATGCATGATGATGGGATATGAATTATTAAACGTCCATGCATTATTAAACTTGCAGAAAGAACTGCAATAACGGATTAGTTGCATGACACCTTAATTGACCTTTTATTCCTTGAATATGAAATAATGTATCATTATAAATAGGGCTATTAATAGGGTGTGTTTGGTGAGATCATGTGAAAGCAGATGTGAAACTGCCAGGCGTTAAAGTTTGACAGAAGACTTATACAGTTTCGTATTTACTGATATGCTTCCGTTTTGTAGCATCGGCACCGTCATTTTCCAATAATGGGATACCCCGTCATGGTTTATCCCATGTATGTCTTCCACCTCTACTTTTCTGCCCAATTCATGGGCCTGGTAGGAAATGAAGGACAAAAGATAATCATGGCATTTCGAAACAGGGGGCCTAAAGAATTGGAATTGCGGCCCTAATAAAGAGTATATTTTGCTGGCCTTGAGCTGATGAAAATGATAAGGCCGCCACAAAGGGGCAGGAATATGGCGGGAGACTTTCAGAAATGCCATCTTTTGCATCATTCGAGATTCACAAAGAAACTCAACCTAATATGACCCTGTCCCGATTGGTCTACTAAATTAAACTTGTTTAATAGTTAGAATAATAGTGAGCACACACACACACACACACACACACACACACACACACACACACACACACACACACACACACACACACACACACACACACACACACACACACACACACACACACACACACACACACACTAACATACATACACACCACACACACACACATAAACGCACACACTGAAAGTTACTCACAGCACAACAACGATAAGCAGCCAGCAGTTTGCACCAAGAGGAGCGGACTTGAGATTCAAGGCTACAGATGAAGAGTGTGTGTGTGTGTGTGTGTGTGTGTGTGTGTGTGTGTGTGTGTGTGTGTGTGTGTGTGTGTGTGTGTGTGTGTGTGTGTGTGTGGGGGGGGGGGGGGGGGGTCTTGTACTACTAAATGACTCAGCATATAACAGCTAGTGGTGGTGTTATTGGGGCATTAAGAGAAAGCTGACCCAGCAGGTTATCACCACTTGGCCCTGTGATGTTTATTGTTATGCTATCAGAACGGGAACAGGAGACGGAGGAAGAGAAGCCAAACACCAAGGCTGAAAGGACCCCCCGGGGAGGGGAAAGAGTGGGCACAGGCCTGCAGCAGCACAGAGGTAACTAAACAGTTAACAGCACGGCAACGGAAATTCAAGGACACAATCGCAACTGCGTGTTGAAGTTTCAGAATTAAGAACCATTATGCTAAAAATAGACGCCAGCTATGGTAACAAAAGTAATCGCATCAAAGGTGGTCATTGTTCCATACAGGCCCACTAGCCCACTAGCAGAATACCTAGAAGCATGGAATTAAGGAAAATGTGCAGGAGGCCTTTTCTGCCTCAGGTTGTTCTTTGCTAAGTATGCTGAATAATATTATCTAAAAATACATGCTCTTATGCATAAAGGACAGTTTGGACGTGTGTGTGTGTGTGTGTGTGGGCTGGGGGTGGGGGGGTGGGTGCATGTGTGTGTGTCCTCGCTATTTTCCATTAAATCATGAGATAGGTTGACCATCTGATTCTCATTGTACAAGCTGCTAGTAAACGTGCAAGGAATAATCATGGCTGGGGCCCTTAGAAGGATCAGGTGGAGGACAGGCAGAGCCAAATAATGCTCCATTTCTCCTGATCATATCTATGTCAGAAGAACGGCTACAGCCAGATACTG
Source organism: Gadus chalcogrammus (assembly GCF_026213295.1). Taxonomy (NCBI): domain Eukaryota; kingdom Metazoa; phylum Chordata; class Actinopteri; order Gadiformes; family Gadidae; genus Gadus; species Gadus chalcogrammus. The sequence continues at coordinate 8,909,612 of NC_079414.1, read as the reverse complement.
CACCGTCATTATCAGGACAACACAAGAGGGAATACCACTAGATCATGAACACACAGTCACAGAGAGACACACAGACACACACTCACACACAGACAATTCCACATGACAATATCAATTTCTCTCAATAAGCCAGACCTTTGCTTGGTCAGTACACACAATTTTGTTCGATCTATGCATGATGATGGGCTATGAATTATTAAACGTCCATCCATCTTTTAACTTTCATAATTATTACATTATCTTAAGCAGGCCTATTAATGTTGCTTTTCTATTATGGCACGCTGGGCTTCTTCTCCAGAACCCCATACCAAGTGACTAAAATCCACTTTGGACCAAGGTTTAAGTTATTCCATTCGGTCTACACCGAGCCCAACACCTGCACCACGGCCCTCCCTCTGGGGACATGGCTGAGGTGAGCAGCGGTTGCAGATTGCCATTGATTTTCATTTCTCGTGTTTTTCTGCTCTAGCTGATGTTTAGGGGCCTTTATTGATGTGGATTTCCTCACCAGGAGAAGGTTAAAGCAGTGATTCGGATGAAGGCAAGGTGAGCACAGGGGCGCCACCCTGCTGCACGGCTCTGTTCCCTACAAACTACGATACAATGGGGCTCCCATTTGAAGCACCAAGTGCAAATGTGTGCGGGTCACACAAATACACACACACACACACACACACACACACACACACACACACACACACACACACACACACACACACACACACACACACACACACACACACACACACACACACATACACACGTCTACAGAGACACACACACACACACACACGCACACTGTTACGGGTGAACATAATATTGTGTATTATGCTTGGTTGTGCTGCTCTGCCTCCATGTCCCATAGTAGGAGGAGACTGGGCGTTACCTTCGGAAGCACTGATTGATGAAAGGCCGGCCCTCCCAAGTATAAAAGCCTGCCTACTTCAAGATGGCTCTCTCTCTCTCTCAGCCTCGACATGGCAGACGCTGGCCGGTCGCACGCTTTTGTTTTGGTTAAATTAGAAGTCGTTTGTTAAACTGGTCTGTATTAATTGTGATCTTTGTTGATCTTTGATCTAGGAGCGGTTGCGTTTTTTCTTCTGTTTTAGTGGCAACCGTCTCGCATTTTTTCTGTTAAGCAAGTTTTGGCTCTTTTGGGAAATAAACAGAACACTATTCTTTCCCAAAAATCTGTTTCATCTTTCGTTATTATGTTAACTGCTCACACTTTTGATGTGGGCCCGTAACATAAATGGGGGCTCGTCCGAGATTGAATATGTTTTGCGTGTTTATCCCAGGGATTGCGCATTTAAATTGTCTTTTTTTTGAGGAAACGTTTCTGCTGCGTCCGCGCATTTGTTTACCCTTTTGACGCGTTATGGGGATTGCGTTTTTGACCCAGTATTTCGATTTTTCCCAGTGTGCCAGGCTACCAGCCCTGTCTGTCATTTTTCTCGCTTTTTGTGAATTTTTTACCGGTCTAATCTGCTGCTTCTTTCGCTGTTTTTTCGCCATGTTCGATTTAGACGAGTTTATTAAGTCTCCAACTCCCGACGCCTTCTCTGCCGCGACGCGGGATGATCTGGTCAAAGTTGCAGGTCATTATAGAATAGAGGTTCGGGGTAGGCCATCTAAAGCAGAGCTTTTAGATAGTCTTACGGAAGCTTTGGGCCGTCTCGGTATATTTACAGACGTAACACACACACACACACACGTTTACAGGGACACACACACACACATGCGCACATACACACACACACGCACAGACAAATGCCATATACACACTAAATCACACACAGGCTCGTTCACGAACGTGTACACACAGATATATGCACGCAGGGACACTAAACACACACACACACGCACGCACAAACACACACACACACACACACACACACACACACACACACACACACACACACACACACACACACACACACACACACACACACACACACACACACACACACAGTGATCGCTTTAACCTTGAAACTCATGCCAAAAACCAGCCAGACTGCGCCATATATCTCTTCGAGCGAACGGATCGGTTACAGTAGGACAACGAACGCACGTCGGGTACGAACAAGGAGAGGAACACGCAGAGAATGAATAAAATCACCAAGGCCCCGACGAGCTGCAAACACATCGGGGTGGCACGGACGGACAGAGACACACACCGCCCCCCCGACCGACGCACACAGATCATATTACTAGGAGGGGGTGCTACATCAACCAGACTTTATCACCTTTCAAGGATTCCCTCATAAAGCATAATAATCTCAGAGTAAAACATCGTAATCAGCCCGCAAAGACTCGTAAAGCTTCCCCACGCCTCCCTCTCCTGAGAGGTGGGGCAGCGTGTTTGTGCTGTCTCCGCCGTTAAATCATGGTGGCTCTGGGGTACCTCCCCCGGCGGCACCAACCTAGCCACCCCACCCCCACCCACGACCACCTAGCCACCCCACCCCCACCCACGACCACCTAGCCACCCCACCCCCACCCACGACCACCTAGCCACCCCACCCCCACCCACGACCACCTAGCCACCCCACCCCCACCCACGACCACCTAGCCACCCCACACCCACCCACACCCGACCACACCCCCCTAACCAGCCAACACCTACCCACACCCACCTAACCAGCTAACTCCTACCCACACCCACCTAACCAGCTAACTCCTACCCACACCCACCTAACCATCCAACTCCTACCCACACCCACCTAACCAGCTAACTCCTACCCACACCCAACTAACCAGCCAACTCCTACCCACACCCACCTAACCATCCAACACCCACCAACACCCACCCACACCCGACCACACCCACCTGACCACCCCACACCCTTTATTCAACTCATACAAAGGCGTGTCTATCAGTATATGCTCATTATCTCATCTTTCAGTCTATTAGGGTTCTGACTTTGGTCTTCCAATCAAACCACCTTCAACCCACCGGCAAGGTGTTCCCTATAAACTGATGCCACCTGCTGTGTCTCTAATGTCCTGCCTCAGGGCATCACAACCTCAGCAGTAGTCAGTCTACTCTGTAGCCTACTTCAGCAGAGACACGCAAAGTTGAAATCCCGATTGGTCGATTGAGCAGCTTCCAGTTAGTAGGCTGGAGAATTTCAGAATTCAATCAGTACCAGTGTCCTGTCTGAGGTGGCTGGATGGCATGGGGGGGAGGACTCTGGGGAGGGTTGATGGTATAATCCTTCTATACAAAGGTATGGGATGGCTAGAATTATTTCTTTGCAGAACATATTATGAAAGGGGACATATTATATAAAGGGGACATATTATGAAATCAACACTTTTCCTTGGATTTGGGGTGTTGTTTTGGGTCTCTGGTGCACGCACACACATACAAACTTTGAAAAAAGTCTGTAAATACCTTTTTGAGTGAGATACGCATTTCTGAAGTACCCCGCCTACAGTTACCAAACGAGCGAGTCAGTTTCGGCACCCCCTCCTATGTAGGAAGGGGAAGGGGGCACAGTTGAATATTACCTCCCACTTCCTCTCTCCCCTCCAATCGGAGTATAGCTAAGATTTTGTGGACCAGTGGAGGAGCAGCTCCGGCAGGGGGAACTCGACTGCAGCCCGGCAGCTCACCTCCCGGAGTACAATCCCTCCAGGTCGCGGTTCATGGACTTCAGAGAGTCAAGGCCAAAGTTCCTTTTCCCCCAATTTTTCTCAACCATGTCCGAGATATCCCCTACTTGTTCTGGAAGACATCAGATGAGTCTTTATGATTCATAATATCATCCGAGGCACACAAGGCTTTTGGCCGTTATATTAGATATAATATTATTAAGTACCCATATATAATATTATTATTATTATATTGTAGCGTCACAGGGTTTGGGAGATAAGTGCGGCGAAAATGGACGAACGAAACCGCACGCAAGGGCCCCACCGGGTGCTCACATGCTCCCCTTCAGCAGTTTCTGGTGGGCGCACCTATGGAGAGGGTGGCGGTAGATGTAGTGGGGCCACTGCCCCGCTCGGACAGAGGCAACCGCTATGTTCTCACGGCCATCGACTACTTCTCCAAGTGGCCCGAAGCCTATGCCATCCCCGATCAGGAAGCTGAGACCGTGGCCGACGCACTGTCTGAAGGCATGTTCAGCCGTTTTGGGGTGCCAGAGACCTTGCATAGCGACCAGGGGAGAAACTTTGAGTCTCGGGTGTTCTCCGCCATGTGTGAGCGCCTGGGCATTCATAAGACCCGCACATCTCCCCAGAGTGATGGACTGGTGGAGCGATTTCACCGCACTATGGGCCAACAGCTGGCCATCCTCACCTCCCAGCACCAGACAGACTGGGATAATCACCTTCCCCTGGTTCTCATGTCTTGCCGCACAGCCGTGCAGGAGTCTACGGCATGCAGGCCGTCCCTTCTCATGCTGGGAAGGGAGCTACGTACCCCAGCAGAGTAAGCGTTTGGTCGACCACCGGATGCCCAAGACTGTTCCCCTGGCCCCGGGTATGCCAGGAGACTCCAAGATCGCCTGGAGTCGGCCTACCTATTTGCCCAGGAGCAGCAGCAGAGGGCAGGGGTGGTTGAGGCAGAAAAGAAACTACGATGTAAAAAGCAAAGGCAGGCATTTCCAGGCGGGAGAACTGGTTTGGGAGTTCAAACCCAAAAGGAAGAAGGGGAGATGCCCTAAACTGGACAGTCCTTGGGTGGGTCCCTGTCGAGTTCTGGAGAGGCTGGGTGAGGTGGTGTACCGGTTACACTTACCACCTAAAGAAGGGTGGCACTGCACAGAGACAGACTGGCTCCGTAGCGAGGGGGTGCCGCCCCACTGGCCCAGGGGGGTCCAGCGACTCCTTGCTGTCGCCCTGCCTCCTCAAAGCCCACCCCCCCGGCTACACTGGCGGGGCCTCGGTCTGTCGCCCGAGGCCACCAGGGCACTTAAAATACTTTGTCTGCTATCTATAGGAAAAGAAAAGTAATGTTGTTCAGTGTTGTGCCTGTTGTTATACTGGGGGTTGAAGCTCATTATGTTAAAGGCAGTGTAGTTATTCTGAGGGCTGTGTGTTTTTCTGTGATTCCTCGGGGCGAGGAACTTTGTGAAGGGGGAGTAATGTAGCGTCACAGGGTTTGGGAGATAGGGGCGGGCCATCTCAGAGGGGGCTCTGGGTGTTTCCTTCTGCGCGGGGGTTGTCGTTGTGGTTTTCCGGTCGAGCTGCTCCTGCCTGTCCAAGTTGTGGAATTCAATAAACCCGCTGTTAAGCCTTACTTCGCTCACTGCCTCGCCTGTGGTCATTAAAATATTATATTATATAGATATAGAGCTCCAGGAGCACACAAATGGCAACAATCCCTTCTCCTCCATGATGTGGTTCAGTCTGAGAGCTCATTGGTCAATGGGCAGCAGCTTGTATGCATTAAAGCTACAGACACCAGAAACAGCGCATTCTGAAGGGACTGAAACAGAGGGGAATAGCGGTAGGCAAGATATTTTTTTCCTAAAAGTTATTTCCAGCAAACAGTTTCAAAAACATTTTTCTGGAACTCAAATATGTTTACTTGTTGGGAAAACACTATAATATGCCTCCTTTAATTAGGGGTCCTACGAAATCCGTAGGAACCCTATTATAATCGTTCGTTAGTATTATTATTATTTTCCTGACTTTTTGCCTCCAAAAGTTATATAAATTGTCATTCTCGTAGAACTTGTAAAATTAATTATGGAATCAAAAGATCCCTGTGTTTTGAAAGATCTTTCAATTATTTTACACATTTTAAACCTCTCTGATCATATCTTAAACATCTCTGATCATATTTTACAAATTTTAAAAATCTGTCATATTTTATTGAAACATTTTTAGCATATTTTTGAAACATTCTAAACATCTTTGTTCGTTTTTAAACACATTTCTTAACACATTTTAACATCTTTATCTAAGCATGTTTTTGCTTATCATTTTTAAAATACATTTGAACATCTTAATCTGTAAACTGCCAGTTTAGCCTCCTTTTTAGCACACCTCAACTTTAGTGGGAGCAATGAGTTTGCGTAGCTGTGTTCGAAATCGATCACTATCACGGATATAGTGCACTATATAGGGTGCTCGCCATTTTATTGTGGTGTTCGAATTCCCAGTAGTCAATTCCATGCGCACTATATAGTGGACTGAAAATACCCAAAATTTGAGTGAACATACGATGTTCCCTACATGTTGCTCCCGTATACCACAATGCAATGTGGTCGTGTTTTTCCGGAGGAGAAGAAGAAGCTGAATAACCGCGAAAACGAATAGAAATGTAAACAATTTATTTGGGATTTAAAATAGAAAATGTAACATTCAAAATTAATAAAAAAAAACTTGATCAAGGAAATGTAACATACAACATTAATACAACCTCCAGTTTTCCTCGTGGGTGTCCGGTTTGTTTACATGGGCTGTTTCCCAATGGTAAGGAAGCATGCTCAACGGCCGCCCTTTTAAGGACGCTACGTCATAGAACGCCGACAAGCACTGTTCCAATGTTGAGGACACTAGAAAGCCGTGCCATTTTTGCGTCCTTTGTTTTGGAGAATTCCGAGATTTTTCAAGGATGCATCCATAGACATCTTATAGGTAGACGGAGCATTGGCTGCTGGGACGCGATAAATACGGCCGCCATCTTGGAGTGGTCAACCGGGAGCAGCAACAGCAGCAGACACAGGATGCCGGGCTGTTGTTCAGCGTATTCCTGCTCAAATCGGCGGACAATCCATAATAGGAATCGGGGGATTACTTATCACAAGCACGATTTAACATTACCGTACTATTGGTATAATTAGTATTGAATAATAAAACACGCCAAACCATGTGGCCTTTATCATAGCTACACGTATGACAAAAAACCGCATGAAAATCTGTGGTATTCAGTGAGGTATGATTAATTAAATGCGCTGACAGTTCATTGCTCCAGCCAAACGGATTACACTGAGCGGAGCGGATGACCACTCCAAGATGGCGGCCCCGTGTCTCGTCAGCGCCAGTAGGCGGTAGCATTCGATGCTCCGTCTACCTATAAGATGGCTGTTTCCCAATGTCAAGGAAGCATGCTCAACGGCCGCCCTTTTAAGGACGCTACGTCATAGAACGCCGACAAGCACTGTTCCAATGTTGAGGACACTCGAAAGCCGCGCCATTTTTGCGTCCTTTGTTTTTGAGAATTCCGAGATTTTTCAAGGATGCATCGCTGCATCCTAGGCGAGCCAAAACTACCCACAATACACTGCGTTCACACGCTGCACGGGATATAAAAAATGGCAGAGGGAGAGCAGTACACGTTCAAATGTAATTGAAGTTATATTAAAGTTTTCAGGAATATTTTGTGCCGTATTGTTTTTTATAGATTCATCATGTTAATGCAAATATTCAAGCTTAAAGACCTGTGCCACTTTTCAAACGTTTTTGCAACTTAATGATACGTTGCTATATTTTACATGGACGTAGCTGGTGTTAAACACCACTGTCAACAATGTAAATTTACTCGCTCACAAGATTACAGTATTTATGTATACCTATTTATGTTTGTGTTTAATCTTTCTTTTAGGGTCAAAAATGTTGTCAAATAAATGCACTACCGATCATTTGCAATGTTTGTAATGAACTTATATAATTGTATTTTATATAATATACTGATGTGTTCAAAGCACTGGTAGATTGTAGGTATATATATATGAATGAATCAGATCAGTTAAATAATATATCCAAATAAATTCATGTTTATCATCACTTTGTCTTTTTTCCCCTGCATAATAGTAATCAACCATACTGTAGATGTGGCGCATGAATTAAGTTCTCAGACAATTTCACTTAGTTTTATAAAAATTGAATGGATTTTCTTTTTAATAAAGACGATTCGATCAACCGCAACAAAGCTTTTGTGACTTCCTCAAAAAGGGTCCATGCGAAGGAGACATGGCTGCATTCATAACAGACAAAAGTCAAATAAATATCGATCAACTTGATTGCTGCCATGTTTTATTCATAAGCGCACTTGTGTTTACAAGCGTAAACGCAGTATTAAAAAGCGGAAGCGCTTCCACACTAGCAAGTCGTTCCAAAGTCCGAACGTTACAAACGCTAGGAAGCACTTGAGCTAGCGGTCTAGTCTCATCTCCATAGGACGCGACTAGCAAGGACGCGTCCTAGCAAGGCTGCAGCCTTCACATTGGGAAACAGCCGATGTCTATGGATGCATCGCTGCATTCTAGACGAGCCAAAACTACCCACAATCCTCTGCGTTCACTGGGCGGGTTCTTGAAAATGGCAGAGCAGTACACGTTCGAATGAAGTGAAGTTATATTAGTTTTCAGAAATATTTTGTGCCGTATTGCTTTTTATAGATTCATCATGTTAATGCAAATAATCAAGCCTAAAGACCTGTGCCACTTTTCAAACGTTTTTGCAACTTAATGAAACGTTGCTATATTTTGCATGGACGTAGCTGGTGTTAAACACCACTGTCACCAATGTAAATTTACTCGCTCACAAGATTACATTATTTATGTATACCTATTTATGTTTACATAAATAGGTTTTTATGTATGTTTTGTATACCTATTTTATTTAACAATTTCTCTTCCTGAAAATGTTTCTGCTCTCTGAACAGAGGGCATAAAATAATCAGATGAACAATAAAAAAAACAAAAGAAACATTCACTTTTGTTTGAAAAAAGAATGAATATATAATATAATATGCATCTTCTATAAGGAGGTGGTAAATACAGGATGCAACTCATGCAGTGTGAACCACAGTGGTATGGAGGGGGCTGGGGGGGCTACCTAACTCTGCAAACTAGGTGTCTGTGGTCTATTTTGCATTCTGCAAGTCAAAATATAATCGACTACTGAGTTCAAAGCACTATGTGGAAGTGTGACACAAGCCCATCACTGCAGATCTAACACATTATTTGCATATTTAACATATTATTTCCATGATTGCCATGACACTGAAACACATTGAATATGCTTCCATCCGCACATATATAAAATGGACATAAACAAATACCGGTATGCAAAGATAAAGAATAAAATAATGTATTCATTTTCAATCAATTCCGATTAGAATTTATAACGTCAAAACTTTATTTATATTAGTTACATTCTTTATCCAACAGGTATTGCACAAAGCTATCGAACTGGTAGATTTCAGCTTATTTCTAAACTGTTTGTATTCTAATGCGTTGTGGTCAAATGAATATCGATCAGCTTGATTGCTGTCATGTTTTATTCATAAGCGCACATGTGTTTACAAGCGGACACGCAGTATTAAAAAGCGGAAGCGGAAGCGCTTCCACACTACCAAGTCGTTCCCAAAGTCCGAACGTTACAAACGCTAGGAAGCACTTGAGCTAGCACTCTAGTCTCATCTCCATAGGACGCGACTAGCAAGGACGCGTCCTAGCAAGGCTGCAGCCTCCATAGGACGCGAGATGAGACTAGAGTGCTAGCTCGAGTGCTTCCTAGCGTTTGTAACATAGACATCATATAGGGTTAAACTAAGTGAAATTGTCTGAGAACTTAATTCATGCATCACATTTACAGTACGGTTGATTACTATTATGCAGGGGGAAAAAGACAAAGAAAGAGATGATAAACGTGTATTTATTTGGATATATGATCTGATTCATTCATTCATATATGCCTACAATCTACCAGTGCTTTGAACACATAAGTATATCATATAAAATACAATTATATACGTTCATTAAAAATTACAAACATTGCAAATGATCGGTTGTGCATTAATTTTACAACATTGGATAGTGGCACTATCCCTTCCACCGGCAAACAAATGTTTGTGCACCCTAAGGCGCACAAAAGCCTCCGTTTGCTGGGCTGACCCTAAAAAAAAAGTAAAACATAAATAGGTATACATAAATAATGTACTCTTGTGAGCGAGTAAATTGACATTGGTGACAGTGGTGTTTAACACCAGCTACGTCCATGCAAAATATAGCAACGTATCATTAAGTTGCAAAAACGTTTGAAAAGTGGCACAGGCCTTTAGGCTTGATTATTTGCATTAACATGATGAATCTATAAAAATAGGGTGACCAGATTTGAGTTTGTGAAAAAGAGGACACCTCGTCGCGGGGGGGGGCGAAAACATGGGTATTTTTTCTTTAGTTCGTCCGTGAACTTACATTTACGTTCAGGCATGGCTGCAGACAGTGGCGATCCTAGGTCCAATTGCGCCCCGGGCAAGATTGTTGACGGGGGGGGGGGGGGGGGGGGGGTGAGCCTACGGACTTCAGTGGGGGTTTCATTCCGTCTATACACGGCACCTTCTCAACGAGCAGGTGTGCGCCTGCAGCAGGGGGCGCCAAAATACCTATTCCCCACACAATGTGGTACTTCATTGATAACCGCTACGCAGCGCATTTTTTTTTTGTAATGTGCTGTTGTAAACAGAGTGGAAGCGGCAAGGTGCTCAATGTTGCCAGATTGGAAATGGCAAAGTAACGTACCAAAGGCTCAAAATGGTCGTATTTGGAGGATCATTATCGTGGCTCTGGCAACCCTGAGATCGGTCGCCCAATGACAGACTCTCTCTACAGTCAGCTCGCGCAAGAAGGTGGAACGTAAGGGAGATACCATTTCCAGAACTTGGAAGGCCGTAATAACCATAGACATATACAATGGTAATAACTAGTAGGTTATGTGAAAGACCCAGAAACACAAATATGCGACGAGGCAAAAACAAATATGCAACGAGATAATGTCCGAAAACCGGACATTATCATCAATTAATAAAACCGCCCCGGACGGGACGTAAAAAGTGGACATGTCCGGGGAAAAGAGGACGTTTGGTCACCCTATATAAAAAGCAATACGGCACAAAATATTTCTGAAAACTAATATAACTTCACTTCGTTTGAACGTGTACTTCTCTGCCATTTTCAAGAACCCGCCCAGTGAACGCAGAGGATTGTGGGTAGTTTTGGCTCGTCTAGGATGCAGCGATGCATCCTTGAAAAATCTCGGAATTCTCAAAAACGAAGGACCCGAAAAGGGGGCGTATTTCGAGTGTCCTCAACATTGGAACAGTGCTTGTCGGCGTTCGATGACGTAGCGTCCTTAAAAGGGCGGCCGTTGAGCATGCTTCCTTGACATTGGGAAACAGCCCTGATGTGGGCGCAGCTGTCTGCTTCACACAAATACCCGGCGCATTTACTGACGCAAATGACGTTTAGAAATGTTCAGTGTAGTGACCGAATTCTCGTTTGTCCTTTCCCTATATCGTGCACTATATCATAAACACTATATGGGGAATAATGAGTGAGTGAATAGGGAATGATTTCGAACACAGCGCGTCTTCGTCTTTGCGTTTTTCTTGCGTTACTTTTTCTGGTATATTTTTTTCTCACTTCGCGCCGCCGCCCCCCCTGAAGAACTCGGCGCCCCTCAGGGGAGGTGCGCCTCACAGTTTGAAAACCACTGCATTAACTCCTTTGGCACCGAAAGTGGTAAAAGCTGTATGTACATGTACATGTACCAGGTGACTGTGGGACTATATGGTGTTAAATTCATAGCAATAAGGTCAAAGACGGCAGAGATATACATTTTAAAGTGAAATACATGCATACCTCCAATGTTTAAACAGCTCTAGCATTGCATTCAAATACGTAGGCTCGGCTGTTGAATATGGCTATTAGGAAGAGATTCCTTAGTGTACCCATGCCAAAGTTGAGACTATATCTGAAAAAAGAGTTCTCCCTTCTGCACCACAGCCTCTCTACGATGCAGGCTGGGCCTTAAAGCGCTACACACGTAATTTTGCTAACATCCGTTTGACACAATATGCTTTAGAAACATGGTTGGTGATTGTTTAGTTTTTAAGGCATTCCAATGCCATATTACCATACCGACCAAGCTCAACATACCTCCACTTACGGAAGACATATTTTGTCTTCCGTAAGTGTCTATCAAGTGGGCACGCCCACTTGATACAAACCAGAGTGGGGGTCAGATTGAGGTCAGAAACATAGGCAGACCCGCAGAGAGCCTCGGGCCTAAGCCCCGGGGCTCAAAGTAGCTCTTCAGTATTTTTCTCCACGCGTGTTAGATACAATTCCCTCCCTTTTGCTTCATAGTTACCATACCGAAATACTTTAACAAATAAAGTGAGTTAAAACTTAAAAGCCATCCGGATCCGGACTACTTTCTTCTAAAACGCGACACGGTCAAACTGTCGGTCATACAGTCACACTGTCAGTCATACGGTCATACTGTCTGTCATACAGTCATACTGTCAGTCATTCAGTCATACTGTCACACTGTCAGTCATACGGTCATACTGTCTGTCATACAGTCATACTGTCAGTCATTCAGTCATACAGTCATACTGTCAGTCATACTGTCATACAGTCATACTGTCTGTCATACAGTCATACTGTCAGTCATTCAGTCATACAGTATGAGCGACAGTATGACCAAATGACAGACAGAATGACCGTATGACAGTACGACAGTATGGCTGACAGTATGACAGACAGTATGACTGTATGACTGACAGTATGACTCATACTGTCAGTCAGTCATACTGTCGGTCATACTGTCGGTCATACGGTCGGTCATACGGTCATTCTGTCGGTCATACGGTCACACTATCGGTCCGAGTGTCGGTCAGACTGTTGGTCAGACTGTCGGTCATACGATCATACTGTCAGTCATACTGTCAAACGGTCACACAGTAGGTCCCCTTCATGGTTGTTTGCAACTATATTTATTATTGAAATCACTATCAATCAGCATTGACCACAGATATGTCCTGGTCATTTTATGCTCAGAGCTAGTTGCAATGTAAATGCACCTTGAAATTGTCTGCAAATTCTTTGAAACATAACGCAACAAAATATATCTTACCCTAGAGTGGATGAGTCCATATTACTAAATATTTCTTCCCAACCATAGGTTTTGTAATACTGCCAAACTTCCCCCACCCCCACCTCCCTACACACACACACACATGCACTTACTTACACACTAACGTACACACACACGCACACACACACACGCACGTATGCACGCACGCACGCACACACACACACACACACACACACACACACACACACACACACACACACACACACAGGCTCACCATGCTCAAGACTTACAGTTGAAAGTGACACTCACCCCCTAACAATTTCTGATAAGACAGGAAGTTCAACAGGAAGTCTTTGGGTGAGTCAGTTTGTCAAAATGTACGTTGTGCGTGGGTTTGTGCGTTAGTGTGTATGGGACCCTTCCTGCATGCATCTGTGTGTGTGTGCGCATGTGTGTTTCGTTCTCTCTTGGCGCAGTCATGACAACATGACAAAAGCTGCCCTTGCCAAGCTCGCCATCCTAGTCGTCCTCATCTTCATCATTTGTATTCCAGAGTTCTTTTGGTGGCACCGAGGTGCGTAACTGAACACACAGGGTGGGCGTCTGACTGATCATGGCTGGTATACATGTGTGTGGGTGTGAGTGTGGGTGTGTGTGTGTGTGTGTGTGTGTGTTTGTGTGTGTGTGTGTCTGTGTGTGTGTGTGTGTATGTGTGTGTGTGTGTCGGTGTGTTTGTGTGTGTGTGTGTGCCACATGTGCTGTAGCCTGTACGTCAGAATGAATAGCTATTACTTGAGTGTTACTGAGTTTGTTAGCGAAGGCATTGCCATGATCTGTCAGCTATTAGTGAGGGAAACTTGGCGTTCAAATATCTGTTTTGAGTCGACGGCGCCATCCTCTGTATCAGCTAAATTAGATAAATTAGATCACAGGTGCTAAATCTGAGTTGACTTCTCAGCAGTGGGGAAACGTAGGGAGGGAGGGGGAGACATTCATTTGGTTGTTTAGTTTCAACATCTTCCTGCTCTTCTCTGCTCGCTCTCTTTTCAAATCTCGAATCTTACCTGAAACACCTCTAACTATTGCTTCAATCACGTATTTCACAATTCATGAATCACTTCTGAAGCATAAACTGGACTTTGTATGTAAGGCATCAGCTCTCACCTCGAAAGCAGTTTTGGGCTGGGTTGGATCTGGGCTTCCACTGATAAAAAACTTTAGTTTTTGGATTCCAATTTACTTTATATTCTATTTTCTGAGCACTGACAGCAAATCAATGGCAGGCTTCTAACACGAATTATAGGAGTCTCTGCATGTCTGTCTGTCCTTCGGGTTTCTCCACAAGCTTCCATTCGATCGAGATCGTGAGATCTACGGGACACATGTATTAGTAAATATTAGTATTATAAGTGTATTCATAAGTACACACTGTGTTGTGTATTCAGAGGGGAACCCTGTTAACTGTTAGAATGCCTAACAACATGCTGGGAACAGCTCACTGGCTACAAGTACATTCGACAATAGATGAAGAAAGTAGGACCGGAGAGTCTTGTCTCTCCTTGTCTGTTTTGCATTTTTTTTATTGATGAAACCAAAAGATCCCTAAGCTGAAAGCAACAAACAGGCCATTCAGCAACTATGCACCAGAAGCCTGGAACTCACTTCCATCTAGATTGAGAAAGATTGATAATATCAGCATTTTCAAGGGCCAATTGAAAATTTTTCTTTTTGAACATCTGTATGCGTACTTTCATGTTTCCTACTTGAAACAGTTTATCTGTCTTCCAAGGAGTGCTATATATTTGCTTCTACCATATGTTTTTTGTTAAAGTTAGGAGTGTAGAGCCGCCCTGACATGGGCAATATTCTGTCTATTTTATAGTAAGTCTATTGTTGCATATGGGCGGGATATAAATATTTTGTTTCGTTTCGTTTCGTTAACACATTTCAGAACAAAAGCATTTGTTACCGTAAATAACCCCCAAATATCTAAATAGACTGTCTTACTATAGTATGAGGATTCTCTGTTTATATGTCTGTCCTTCCATCTTCTAAACAACTGTTCATCTGATCGACTTCACACATGGCGACTTCACACATGGCCGGTATGGGGAGCTGTGTGTAAACTTTTGCTGCTCAAAAACATGCACCCCCAGGTAGGGTATCACTGAGGCCCAAAGGGAGTGCAGTGTCCAGGGAGGGGTTTGGACGAGCGGTGACCGAAGAAGCTCCAAGCAGCATCACCGGAGACCAAGCCATCGGCCCGCTCCAAACGACGACTGCCCTAGACCTTCCTCAAGCCGTGTGCTTCCCCTGTCAGTCTGGGAGACAGAGAGTGCGCCATTCTCACACCCACATTTTCCAGATATACTTACTTTTCCTTCTTTACTTCCGCATCTTAGGCTCGAGGGTGGACTTCCTGTGTGTGCCGTGCCGTCCTGCCGAGGAGTGTGGCTGGCTGAGGGGGAGGCACCTGGAGGATTCTGGAAGGGAGACGGGAAGGGGAGGACAGTGTGATCCCTGCCTGGCCCTGGGCAGCGATCAGCCCCAGCCAGAGCCTGTGTGCACCGCAGCTGACCGGGGCAACGGGACGGATCCAGGGTCAGACTACGGGGGCAGTAATGAGGACCCTGGCAACGGGTGGTTCATGTGTGAGACGGATATGGAAGAGGCCTATTTTAGCGGCAGCAGCAGCATGTCAGGTATGTCAGATCACCTTTGAGTCTTGCGAGCCAATACCTTCTGTAGGTGTGGTCAATCTGTGTGACTTACTGCATGTTTATTTGTCTTTCCAAAATAACCATCCATCAATCTATCCGTCCATCCACCCATCCATGCATTGCTCCTCTGGTTGGAAAGACTCACCGAAGGATCTGGAGGTGTGGATGGTGGTGCAGCTTGAAGAACCTGTACACCTGAACTTGGTCTTGCACGATCAGCGCAACACCACCTCCTCGTACCTCCACCCTGCTGCGGAGCCGGAGGAGGAGGCGGACGACAGACAACAGGCGTTCTACTGCTGCCGCCCTCCGCCACCTGTGCCCCAGCTGGCCAATCGCAGTCGCTGTCTCATTCAGTTGGCTAATGGATCATCTCTGTCTAAAGCGGGAAAGCAAGCGCTACCATGGGAACTGACTGGGAAGAAAGGTTGGTCTCGCTATGTAATCCTTGAGAAACAGAACGTTCTCAATGGTTATTCTTCAATATGACACGCGTTGATTCGGAAGGTCATGACATTGATTCAGAGGTATGGTTTATGTGGATAACGAAGAACCACCAAACAGACATAAGTCTAACGATTCATCTGTTTAATGAGTAAAATAGAGAGCATTTTCTTAAAAGCGTCGGACACGACAGTTCAATTTGATTCACAGAAATAACCTCCCTCCCGCGACCTTCTTCTGACCTTCAGTTATTCTTCCTTCATTGGTTCTTCAATGTCCCTCACAGTATTAACAGCCAGACTTCCAGAGCCTTATAATTCATCTCCATCCACTGCATCTCCAAGGCGGTATTGATTCTGGCTCGCCTTCTTTCTTGTTCTGCTATATTGCCCACCTCCATGCTGCTTGAAGCTTCACCCAAGTTCTATTTTCTAATATCCTGTTGAAACCTAGATGAACTCAATGAAAGCTCTGTCTTTGTCCAGCGCTCTCCTGGCCCTATGCCTCCATTTGAATCATTCTCCTCACATGGTTTCATTCACTTCATTATTTGTAATATTCCATTTCTTGTCGTCTGTGGTTTCTCAAAATGGTGCCTGTGGAACCCAAATGATTTTAATGAGATGGTTCAAGGAATCCCCTCAGAAAAAAACTTAATTTAGTGAAATGATTAATTTAATCTTTCACTCGGTCAGACATGAAAGACACTCAATATGACTGTGATAATGGGTCTGTCTTCGGGTGCTTCCTAAGGTTGAACATTAAAATGAATGTCAACGTTTTATCACGGCTGCCGTGATAGAAGCATTTCTTTCCCTTTATCTTATTCTGTCTACTCCATCTCTCTCCTGCCCTTTACAGTCTCTCTAACTGCAGAGATGGGCCAGTGCGGTGCTGGAGCCATTTAATCTCCTGATGACATCTTGTTGCATAGTTAGGACAACGGGAATCAAATTGATCTTTTATCTGAACGTGTGATCTCTCGTGTTTCTCCTCTCCATCTCTCTCTCTCTCTCTCTCTCTCTCTCGCTCTCTCTCTCTCTATGTCTCTCAGACGAGTGGGGGAGTGTGTTTAGAGCGCTGTGGATGGCTCTAGTGGGGCTGCTGCTGCTGCTTGTACTCACATCACTACTGGCTAAGGTCTACCGGAAAAGGGGTGAGGCATGGCTATACATAATACATATACATTATATATATACATTATATATATATGCATCATATATTTATATATATCTATACACATATGTATAAACATACATACATACATGCATACATACATACATGCATACACACACACACACACACACACACACACACACACACACACACACACACACACACACACACACACACACACACACACACACACACACAGGTTTGAGATTTAATGTGCTTCTGACGTTGTAGACAAAGGCCCAGATACACGGGCTGAGTCCTGGGTTACAGCTTGCTCCTCTTTTCTCTGCCAGGGAAATCCAAGGGGGGCCCACTTTGTGGCTTGTACAAAGAATCACGTCTGAATGGTGAGACAGAGAGCATCACACACACATGCACACACACACCCGAAGAATGCCTTTTTAGTGCCATTCACTTTATCGTGTTGTTGTTGTTTCACAGGATCGTGTCCCTTAGTCGACACCCCCTCAGGTACTTCCACCATTGTTTTGACTCCTTCCGATATGAACTGACTTTTGTCTCTTTTATTCATTTATTCACCAAGAGAATATCCCATGTTGTGAGATTTTGTGCGACGACGCAAGTGCACCCCAAAGAAATGTATTTTCATAAAATGAAAGACATTTTGCAACCAGTTGAAGAGATGGCTGTACAATATCAATCGGCCAATTCAAATGAATAAACCTTATTATGCAATGAAGTCACTGAAATTATGTTCTAATGTGAAGCGTCTTTGTGTATTGTTTTTAGGAATTGTCCTTAGCACCCTGGGGTTAACACGCTGGACAGGTATGGTTTTAATTTTATCTGAAAAATGATTGGCTGAACCTCTTTAACATTATTTAAAACACAACCAAAAAACATATGATGGAGGAAACTGGTGTCAAACTAAAACTATATGGTATTTAAAACAGCCTCCATATGCAGTCAGTCATCCATTCCCTAAGACAATCCCAACAAAAATGAACATACCAACATATGGGCCACATTAAACAGGATTTCAAACACAACACATATGGCATTACACTAATGAGGGGAACTTAGATTCCGGTCCGAAAAACACAGTCAGCACTGGTGGGAACATTTATTTACATATTAGTTTCATCCATCTTTAGTAAAAAAGATGGCTAGCAGCAGCTTATGCGTACCATGCATACCAGGAGAATCCTGGTGGGCTCAGTGTAGGCATGAGAGTATGATAGAAGTCACATTTAAACGACAAGTGTTACCGGTAGTAGCCTAGCTCCTTGTTCCATCCCTTCCCTACCTACTTACTTGGGATGAAGTGTCTTGGGGTGACATCGTTTTTTCTTGGGGGGGTGGGGGGGCTTTCAATACCCATTTTTCCCTTGTCCCTGAGGGACATGCTTAATGTGTTTGTGTTGTGCACCGGACCCCTGACTAGTCCCCGACACCCTTCTATCTGGACCTGTGGACGGTCATGACCCATCTGGAAGTTTCACTGGTACAACAACACTTTCATTCCCAGAGTCAAAAATCATCATACTTACTGCATGCTGTGATACGTAGATACTTAGTACTGTGATATACACTTATGTAATGGCTGCTTTGAATAACTGATAATCTCGAATGGTATGAACTGGTCACACTCACAGCGAAACATTCAGTTCTGTCTGATCTATTTAGTTAACTGAATTACCTCACCGTTTAATTCTCTGCTCTAAATGTTTTAAATTGGCCACTCTCCTCCTTTCATTCACTAGCACATCTCCACCACCGGGGGCACCCTTCCCTGTCCTCCATCAGTGAGGTCGAGGGTTTGTGAAGCATCATGGGGCTTCTCCTGTGAACTCAAGACTGAACAGGGACCAAGTATAATAAACATGGCTGCTACTTAATTTCTCTCAAATGCAAATTAAACTTGAAACGACAATGCTTAAAAGAAAATCACTCCAAACACAGTATTGATTATTTATGCAATATATTTGGGTTTACACATTCTCAGTCTAAGGGCACTTCATTACAGGATTACAATAAACATTACACCAGAGAAATAGTGTCCATACTCAAGTTAATTTGTCATTGTAACTTCATATGTAATTCCTACTTTAATGGCAAAAGTGTAATTTATTGTTCAAGGCTGGGGGAGCGTTGAGATCATGTTTCGATTGAGTGACTAGGCTGAATGGATTCCAGAACTAATTTAGCATTGGAATAATTGATTCTCTTTTGGTTTAGCATAGTAGCAGCACTGCAATACATCACTAGAGACCCATCCTTAACACAATGGGAAGACCCATGTACAGCCTGAACAAAACCTTGTTAATTATATAGTATTAATGGAATCACACTGAGTCAAATGACCGACACACACACACACACACACACACACACACACACACACACACACACACACACACACACACACACACACACACACACACACACACACACACACACACACACACACACACACACACACACACCAAAACAAAACAAAAAGTCATAAACTTACTTGATAACGTATACTACTTAGTGTTTTGTTCAATTCTCCTGAAACTTTTCAATGGCAGGGCCTCTTTACAACTGTACAGCGTCTGTACAGTTGTCAAACAAAATCACAAATAATAACTTTTTGAGACAAAGAGTCTTTAAATAAATACAAAGAAAAATCTAAATCTATTCAGAACTCTACTTCTTGCACTTACTCATCCTTATAATCCTTTACCCTTATACTCTTAAACAGATGAAATTACTGCAAATTATCCTATATCCTTATACTCTCAAGCAGATTAAATTATTATTACCTATCCTTTATAGCCTTATACTGTCAAGTAGATGAAATGATTATTACCTATCCTTTATATCCTTATACTGTCAAGTAGATGAAATGATTATTACCTATCCTTTATATCCTATATCCTTAGACTCTCAAGTAGTTGAAATGACCATTACCTATCCTATCAATCCCTTCTCCTATTCTTCAAGGAGATAAAATGTAAAAGGTCTGCATGTGATCCGGTTTGGACCGTCAAGGTAAAAGACCATTGAAAGAAATCCATATCAATTCAGGCTTCACTTTAAATACATTATAATAATCTACTCCTTATTTTACACAAAAGTTACATTTAGACAAACCATACTGCAGTGGGAAGCATTGTATTGGGGTAGTGATTTGTATGGGTGTGCATAGGTATGTGTGCAGGTGTGTGTGTGTGTGTGTGTGTGTGTGTGTGTGTGTGTGTGTGTGTGTGTGTGTGTGTGTGTGTGTGTGTGTGTGTGTGTGTGTGTGTGTGTGTGTGTGTGTGTGTGTGTGTGTGTGTGTGTGAGTGAGAGACAGGGTTGCATCAGTGTTAGTGGCCGGTCTGTGCGGGCAGCTCTGGGCCTGGTCTGGACTGCTGGGTCTGGATGTGGGAGACCTGCAGGACCGGCAGCAGCAGCTGCAGTGCATTCTGGATGTAGGTGGTGCTGTTGGAGCCCTGCAGACCCAAGACCCACACAGTTCCTCACTCGTACTGTTGTTACTGATGCATCACGAGGTGTCGACGCATTCATCATCCTCCTCATCATCTAGCGTCTATCTATGTTATCATCTTCACAATGTAAAACATCAAATCATCATCCAAATCTTGGATCCAGCTATCTTATAGCAGAACCTCAGGGGGGAGACGAGATATTCGACTCAAGAAAACTGATCCGCTAGAGTGGATGAGGTGTTCAGAAGGGGATTTTAATAAGTGGATTCCAAAAGTGGCCAGACTGCGCAGTGTTTATTTGAAACCTTTACAGACCCCATTTTACTGTTAACTGGTGCTAGCCAAGTTTGTGTTTGCCAATTATGCGATCACAGGTCCCTGCCTCTAACAACATGATGGATTGAAACAAATACGATTTGAAAGAAAGTGAACACCCGTTCACCCAGGTTTGAGCTCTTACGCCATCAGACTTTAGATATGAATCTGAAGTCGTGAGACTACCATCAACTTAATATATAACGTTCCATCATCAACATAACATCAAATGTTGATTCTTCATAACCATCAGAATCTCATCTAATGTTATTACATGGACCAATGTAATCAAATGCATGATCACCAGGGTTTGATTGGCCTGTTTTTCCCTTGTGATTTCATCCTTTCTATGTTTCACTCCACCCTGTGGCTCCATGCATTAATTTATGTAAATGGTCTACATGTGAACAGCTCGTTCCAGTGGCATTGGTTCAAACGGCTCCACATTAAAGAGGGGACTTCAGTGTTGATAACCCCATCCTGCTGATGTGCAGCTCCGAGAGGGAGGGCACCCTCCATCAACCCGCGACACTCATCCTTGCCACCCTGACAGCTGCCTTTGCTTCGTCTCAGCCTGATGCCCCTGAATACATCATCACCAGCACCAACATCATTCCCACCCCGACCCCCACCACCCCAACACCCCACCCCCTCTGATTAAGGACGAGTGTGTGTTACCTCCAGCAGCACGCTGTCTAGTAATGGATTCACCTCCTCCGCCTTCCTCTGGCCCTGGGACAGAGAGATGAAGAGGGAATGTAAGCAGCCATGTACCGATGTGAGGGTAATCCTAATGAGTCCATCTTTCAGAGTGTGAAAATGAAATCAATAGGTAAGGTAGGCACACACACACACAAAAACACACACATGCACAGTCTCTCGCCCCCTGCACATAAAGAGCCAGTGAACCCAAAACCGTAAAAAAATAATACAATGCTATTTTATCAAAAATAATACAATGCTATTTTATCACTGTTACAGATATAATACAATGCTATTTTATCACTGTTACAGAAATAATACAATGCTATTTTATCACTGATACAGAAATAATTCCACAATTTAGAAAAAAATAAAAGTCGATAGTCCAATGTTTTCAAAACACTATTTGAACGCTGCAGGTGGCCCAGGTGGCGTTGTTTTATTTTATTTTCCAAGGCACACAGGAAAGGGGGCTGGGGTGGCGCGGTGTGTGTTGAGGTTTTGTCTGGGCAGCAGTGGACTGCAACGTCTGAGAGAATGCTTCTCATTTCAGGACACTTTTAGTAAGGTGTGTGTGTGCGGTGAGCTCCGTTTGAGAAGCGATTTAGTGAATGTCTGCGTGCGAGTGAGGGTTAGGCCTCCCAGACACCTGTGGGGCATGTGTCATGTACAACGTCGCTCATCATAACGCTCATTTACAACGACAGTACTTTAATAGTATCACTGGGCCGTAACCATGGGGACAACTCCCCCCCACCCTTTATTTAATCTCTCAACCCAAAACACATTTTTTTGTAAATCTCACAGTGTTCGAATTTCAGCTCAAACAGTGGCACTTTAAATACCAACACTAACAACCACACTGTCTAAGTCATGCTGCAACACACACACACACACACACACACACACACACACACACACACACACACACACACACACACACACACACACACACACACACACACACACACACACACACACACACACTTACCCCGACAGTCAGCAGTGTGTCAGAGAACCTCTTGGCCAAACAGCCGACCTCATTAGACATAGCGGTGGTCAACCTGAGGCAGAGGAGGCCCAATCAGATACACACACACACACACGTATACATACGTACATGCACAGAATATACAAATCTGCTATACACAAACACACACACATCTAACTGCTGTATGTATACCTGGAGGTTCACAACACTGGCATATAGATTGATGTGCAGCTATATGAACACGCATGCAAACACAACCACACCTTGTGAGGACCTGCGCCTGCTCCCTGGCTGGCTTCTCCAGGTCCTGGCCGTGGAGGATCAGCTCTGCCACCTTGTGGAGCTGCTCGATACTGCGGGCGGTGACCTCTGCCAGGCTGCTTATAGACGACATGTACACGGCCTGCAGGGGAGGGGAGCGCCACACCACACACTGAGCCACAGTTCTGCAAGCATCCAGCCATCGATTGTGGAGACAGAGACATTATGGAAATAAGCATACACGGGAAAGGCCCTCACAAACACATAAACGCTTGAAATACGCTTGAATTCATGCAAAAAAATCAAACAGACAAATAAAAGAGAAAAAGTCGAGATTGAAAAACGAAAAACGCATAGTAAACATAAGGGTGGGGCAAATCCTTTTAAAAAAAAAAGTAATAAATCAAATAAATCTTCTCCCCAAAACATTGAGGTCTTTGCTTCAACCGTCAATAAAAAACCACTTGTATAATTATGAGAGAGCGCATCGTAGAACGTCTGTTTCCAATGTACCATGTGCGGCTAGGCATTCTTCTGGCACAGGGTTGAAGCAATCATCTGCAACTCACTTTCTTCCCGCCATTCTTGTTTCATACATAATAAAGCCATAAACAAATCCAGTAAAAGGCTACTAGGCATGAGTAACAGACTAGGGAGGAATTATGCCTTTCGTAAGCTTGCTATTCATGACGTTGTGACAGCAGGCTAGGCCCATAAGCTGAAACCAGCATTATATCGTTCTCCTTTTAACGGTGGGATTCTGACAGGCCGTTTCACCGGGAGATGGAGCGACGTGACAGCAGCTGCATATACTATATGTTTTTTTTTGTTTACATCCATACTCTGTGTATGCTAATTTAGTTTGAGGCGTTATTATACTTTATTCATTCGTGCTCCCCTTACCTGCTTATAAAGGTTGTGGAGTGAGAATGAAATCCGCCAGCAAGTTTTGCCTCGCTTTCATCAATATAGGAAACGCTTTGCGCACATATCGACCAGGAAGCCATAAAGCTAGGGCTGATTTGGGGGAGAAGAAGTAACAAGCAATTTTTTATCATTCAATTGAGGATTCAAGTCAACAAATTGAATTCAATGAATGATACAAGTTTTAAGTCTTTGTTCTCTAACATGCATCCAGCATGTTCCGTGAGAATGAAGCTTGTTTTATTATGCCATTTTATTCTACTCTTAATCTCTAGATTAGGAATGTGGTCGTTCACAGACAGGGGCCATCATTTATTTTCTTTGCTCACTCGGGTGATTGCGCTAGCCTCCATTTCAGTGCCTTCACCATCACAGGCTCGTGCCTCGTGCTCAAGCACATCCCACTGATGGGCTGACGTCAAATCTAATCCATCCCAGCGTAACCCCATGTCTGGGGGAGATCGAGACTGTATTGCTATGGACACGTCATGATTTCAAACAACCTTGATATACCGATTGGACACTCGCCCAACTCTATTAAACAGACATTTTAGATTAAAAAAAATCATAAATATTAATAAATATTAATTCCTTTCAATATCACCTCAACGGATCTGAAGTCATCTTCTGTCCCCTCCGCATCACCGCTCGTCGCCTCCTTCCTTTCCACACACTCTCCTTCCTCCATCTCCTCCGCCCTTCCTCCAGTGGTGGCCTCTCCTCCAGGCTGCCCCTCTGTTTCTGAGCAAACGGTGGCGACAGGCTCCTCCACCTTTCTCACCCAGTCGTGGGCCCTCATCCTAGCCTAGGGAAGCATAACAGGCCGTCTTATTAGAACCCAATGGTGTGTGCAGCATGGCACTGTGATAGGGCCTGTGGAGATGCTAAAAGATGATGTGCTTATAATGAGATTTATTGGATATCCTGTTTTGTAATAGAGCACAAAGCAGCTTTAGGAATATTTTAATATTTAGAGAGAGAGAGAGAGAGAGAGACTTGCTATGTATGCATGTTGTGCAAATGTCTAACTGAGAGGGTCAGAGAGCGTGAGAGTGACTTGCTATGTGTGCATGTTGTGCAAATATCTACCTGTGTGTATTGTGTTTGTGTGTGTGTGTGTGTGTGTGAGAGACTTCACCTTGTTCAGTTTGTCTGGTGTGGCAGCAACGTGGAGGTCAAAGAGCAGCTCGGTGAGCACACTCACAAACTCCTCTCCGTCCGCAGCTGAGAAACACACACACACACACACACACACACACACACACACACACACACACACACACACACACACACACACACACACACACACACACACACACACACACACACACACACACACACACACACACACACACACACACGTCAAAAAGTGTCTTACATTATAGACATGTTGCAAGTTGCTATTTTAGAAGGTTTCATTGCTTTAATTTTCCCCAATTTGTTAATCTACCATTCTGCTGATTGGTATACTTTTTTTTTTTCATCCTGATACCAGAGTGCTTCTTTACAAAGCATGCATATTTTGCCATGCAATACAACTTTTGTGTGATTGTGCTGAGATTGACTTCTGCTGTCGATCTGTCAGTGGCCACTGAACACTCATACTGGCTCATGGCAAACGCTGACGTCCACCGTTGAGAAAGAGAATCATCTAATGTCAGCTCTGAGCCTCTATTTCTCACTTAACACCTGAATCATGCACATGAATAGAAGATTCCGGGATGCGTTCTCTGCATCAACCCATCCTCTACTTCTGATATGATTGAGAAGTGGGACAGCCGGTCATGAAGAGGAATCCCAATCTGTGTGAGTTATCTTGAAGAGACTCACCCACTGTCCTCAAATCATGACAGATTTAAATTGATTTTTATCATAAATTATAATTGTTTTAACGATGACCTCCTAGTGTGCCTTTCATCAAATAAAAATACCAATGTCGTTATATATATTGATTGTATGAATAAGCTAAAAGGATCGAATGAATATTCAAATCAGAATAAAATAGTCTAAACCCAGCCTAGACTTGGGCTTCAGATTCAGATTCAGAATACTTTATGGGACCCTCAGGGTTAAGGAGTCAAGGCCAACATGCTGAACCTGGATGGGTTCCCAGGGGCCACCAATAGCTGCGGCGGCTTGGTTGCGGGTCACTCACACAGGGGGAGAGAACAGTGTATTTGGGAACTAAGTTCACCGTTATCCTTCATCTGCCCCTCTCCTGCTCCCTCCGTGGACTTCTCTCGGTCTCCCTGTTCGGTCTCCTCCTCCTCTCCCCCCCCCTCCTCCTCCTCCTCTTCATACTGTTTGATGAAGATGTCCTTGATGGCGATTAGCTCCTTCTTCAGCACCTCCAGCTCCACTTCCTCCAGGGAAGAGAGGAAGGCTTGGACCTGTGAGGACAGACTAAATCCGTTGGCCAGCGAGAAATCGATTGTTTATGTACTTATTGCAGCACAATTGCAGAAAGATTAAAATTTAAATTATTAAGTATGAATTGAATACACAAACAAATTTGTCGGTGTACTATTTAAATTGATGGGCCACAGACATAATCCCTGTCTGATGGAAACCTGCTGCCTATTTTCCTGCTTCCTCTTAAGTATTGATCCATCTATTTTATCTTCTACATGCAGGTGTATCTTTCTATTGTTGCAGTTGTATCTGTATATCCATCTTCTACTTGCAGTTGTTTATTCACTACCTTTGCTTCGCTCTCATTAGATAGGATCTCAAGGGCCTCCAAGTGTGAGAGGCCCTGGAAGTCGTCAAACAGGATGCCGTAGTGGGCTGTTGGCTCGTTGATTGGATGGCAGCCCAGGCGGGCCCGCTCCTTCTCCTTGGCTTCCTTTAGCATCTGGACAACCAAAAAAACATTTCAAAGCCAGATCAACTTCCATAAAACGAGGGCATGGACAGAAAAACATCATAAATATATTTTTATTTTTTGAATGCAATGTCTTCATAGACCACTCCTATTGGGGGTATATTACATTTCATACAGTTATTCTAAGAAAGATTACATGACCAGCCTTTAAAAGTACATGGGTGAGAGTGTCTACCTGTGTGGGCTACTACCTGGCTGAGAGAGACCGTTTTCTGCATCAGAGTTTTGGTCTTCTTGAATCCCGGGTCGCTCTCGGCCAGAACTGTCATCGTCTTCTTTCCAATAAACTCTAAGGCATCCAGACCCCCGCTCAGCACTGTCTTACCCTGTAGGGACAGAGGGAGAGGGAGTGATTATTATTACTAATTAAACTTCACTATTCTTAGGAACTAACATCTCTGTGTGGCTTGTAGAACATCTATGTAGCACTGGCTGCAAGATACATGGATTGTATTCGTATCGTAAGAGATTCAAATTGACTACTAAGTGATTTGGTCATTATGCATTAATTGTCAATATTGTCATTGTTATATTATCGTGAATATGTTTGTTATGATTTCCTGTTTGTCTTGTCATGTTTGTAAGATGCATCTGCAATAATTTCCATCAATCATTCATGCCTATAAAGCTAAATTGATGTAATGGAACAATCAATCAATCAAATTTAATTAAATTTAGAGAAAGAGACAAAGAGACAAAGAGAGAGAGAGAGAGAGAGAGAGAGAGAGAGAGAGAGAGAGAGACAGAGAGAGCGAGAGAGAGAGAGAGAGAGAGAGAGAGAGAGAGAGAGAGAGAGAGAGAGAGAGAGAGACTTGCTCTGTTTGCAAATGTCTGTGTGTATTGTTTGTGTGTGTGTGTCTGTGTTCCCTCACAGTGTTCTGCACGGCGTGTGTGAGAGTGGAGAAGACTCCTCTGCTTGCTACAGCAGCAGAGGGGGGGGGACTCTCGCTGGCCTCAGCCTGCCCTTCTTCACCTCCTCCCTCGCTCCTCCCCTCCTCCTGCACCTCCTCCCCCACAGAGGTCCTATGGAGGCGCAGAGCTCCTCCGGCCTTCTCCTTGACCGAACTCAGACTCTGACCTGGGCACACACACACACACACACACACACACACACACACACACACACACACACACACACACACACACACACACACACACACACACACACACACACACACACACACACACACACACACACAGGTAAATGATACTGCATTGCATTTCATTAGCTATTCCATAGGCAGTCTGCCTGGGCATAAATACACAATAACGGCCCCAACATTAGGGGCAAGACAGTTAATAGAGCACCACAGAATGGTCAAAGAGAGGGGAGAGGGGACCACCTACCCACAGAGGAGCTGGCACTGGTCAGTAGAGACTTCCCCCATGACCCCCAGCCCCCCCATCCTGTCTCTTTATCCTGAGGAGAGATCTGCACACACACACACACACACACACACACACACACACACACACACACACACACACACACACACACACACACACACACACACACACACACACACACACACACACACACACACAAAATAAATGGCAGTAATAATAGCTATGCTAGGCCATAAGAAATCTTCCTATGTCGACAGCCTCCAACTAGCCAGCACTAATCTCAATGAAACAGAAACAGTGTTTACAAGATGCTGTATTTCACCCCCCGGCGGCAATGTGTTTGGATCCTCCATTCATCCAACACAATTGTTTGATTCACTGCCCAACGTCACCTCCACGTCTGTCTCCGGCGCGGCGCTGGTGTCTGGCTCCAGGCTCACCGGCTGGTCACACACCACAGGCAGCCCCTCGGTGTCCTGCTCCGACGGGTGTGGTTCAGCCGGACCGGACCCTGAGCCGCCGGCCCCAACAGCGTGCGCCTGGGGGCCCTCAGGGACCTCAGGGCCCTCAGGGGCCACCGGGGACTGGGGCGTTGTGGTCACGGAGGCCGGCGGGTCCGTGTTGGCGTGCTCCTCGGGTCCAGTGGGTTCGATGCCGGGTGCCTCGTCATGGAGAGCAGGGTCGGGGTCGGAGAGGTGGACCGGGGTGTCATCGAGAACGGCTTGGGACATTCTGAACTGAAGGGACAGGGTGCGTTCGTCATTGCCTTGTTTACACATCTGCTGGACAGGTTTGCACTGTTGTCTTACAATGGAGGACATTGCGAAGGTAACCTACAAATCTTCCTTGGGAATATAATAAGAAGTTCAATTTCGACATCTAGTGGTTGCATCATGTAAGTGCCCCCTTATTGTCCACTAAATTAGCCTATGTTTGGAACAATGTTGTTAAGACACAATACTTTAAAATGGACAACGTTAGCAGTGTTTTCCAAAATGACAAACAACTATTGTGGAATATATTTGAAAAACATTTTCCAGAACATTACTGAAGGTCCGTGCAAGTTTTGTACGCTATATTTTCAAAAGCGAAGTGATATTGATAATGAATGCAAACAGGTAACCTAACATGAAATGTTGGTCAGACTATGACGTCACTGGACTTTGTCCTGCTTTTGTTGTTGATGCTGGCTTGTGAACTTATCATCAAAACAACCCATGACAAGTGGCTTCCTCATCTGAAATAGACCTATTGTCTTTCGTTTCAGGTTTCTCTTATACTCTATAACAACAACTCATGACAACACATGCGGATATTCACAGAAAACCACTTTCCATCACCAATACGTTGACAAACTATTCTGCGCAATGTGAGCCAAAATATAAATCACGGATTCCCTTACTACAACAACAACGACAAGAGATGAGTGCTTACTAAACTGCGGAATGTGATACAATTGAGTTTTTCTTTGAATTCAATGAATAAAACAGCAATATTTAAAGTGGAAAGAGTTTTGTTGATGAAAATGACACCGCAACTTACCCGATCGGTGACAGCTTCTCAGCTGCTCCTCTTCCGCCCGCCACGTCGGCAGGCCGTCCTCTGCAGCCGGGAGGTGACGTCAGGAAGCACACGGCTGATTCAGAAGTGCGTTTAATCCTTTTCAATTCCGAATTTGTTGGTTTGTATTTGACAATTAGTATTTAAACACGATGAACAATAATTAAACAAAAACGCGTATGTCCTATAGAGTTTTATGTATATATTTGATAATGTTCTCGGATAGTAACATCGGCTCGTTGGTCTAGGGGTATGATTCTCGCTTAGGGTGCGAGAGGTCCCGGGTTCAAATCCCGGACGAGCCCTCATCTTTTTAATTTTTGTTATACAAGTGTGTTTTAAATAACATGAACGGGAACTGAAGATGATTGTTTTGGGGTTATTTATTTTTCAAAAAAAAATTTCTTCGTTATTCCTTTGTCCATAAGACAATATAAGACTATACCGCCTCTTACTTCCAAAGGGATGTTTTCACATATTGTCACAGCCTGTCTCTGTTAGTTATGTTATTTCGTTTTCGTTCCACCAGATATTCTTTGACTTTTCCCATCTGCAATCTGCAATCATTTCAATCTCCTCACCTGAGCGCGTTGTCAATCTTCCCAGCTGCTCCCTATTCACCGATCACTCCCCATTTATGCCAGTTCACGTCATTTGTTCCGTTCTCGGTATGCTATATTTGTCAAGTCCCTTTAGTTCCTGCTGCCCCGCGCTAGCACTGGTCGTGACCCATGTTACGTTTAGGACATTTGTATTGTGTATGGTGGTCTATCTTGTTGTAAATATATTTTTAGTTGTGTCTGTATAATATGACTTGTACTGACAAACCAACATGATACAATAAACTCAAATGTTATGGGTTTATTATTTCGCATTTTGACTCGGGAACACACATGCGCACACTCGCACAAACGATCGTGAGCGTTCTCTCTGTCACACACGCACCGTGCACAAACACACACAAGCATACACGCACAAAAAGCAAACCACTCAATTCTACAAATATTATCAATAACTTTAATAACGGGTATGAATAATATGCAAAACCGCAAATAGAGCTGTACATTATGTTCACAGTTCGACACAGTTCCCTTTGAATTACCAATTTCGATTAAAAGACAAGGTTTAATATAGACACAGCTTTATATACATTTATATTATCCACTGTTAACAGTATCAAAATGATCATTTGTTATAGGAGTATCAAAATCATGCTTAATAAAAACCTGTAATTGCCCTTTCAGTCTACAATTATTTATCAAATATATTACAACATATATAATTTGCAGCGATACAAAAAAGCAAATAGGCACAACATGTATATATTGTGGATCAGCTGAGGTGCTACATTCAGTGTGTGTGTGTGTGTGTGTGTGTGTGTGTGTGTGTGTGTGTGTGTGTGTGTGTGTGTGTGTGTGTGTGTGTGTGTGTGAGATAACAAACTGATCTTCACTCCCTTGGCATGATATGGTTTAAAAGTGACACATTTGAACACCACAACACAGGCTGACTTGATTGTTTTCAATCGAATTAATGAATGCATTTATCAATAAAGTAAAGGCAATCAAATTAATGAATGCATTTATCAATAAAGTAAAGGCAATCAAATTAATGAATGCATTTATAAATAAAGTAAAGGCAATCAAATTAATGAATGCATTTATCAATGAAGCAAAAGCAATCAAATTCCATTACAAAAAGTACATGGAAGGGGGATGTTTTTGTTTATATAAAGTGCATATTCTCTTGTTGTACTTATTCTGAAAAATTGCAACCATCTCTTTGCCAGTGAAAAATATGACTGGCAAAAAATATAAAAATTCTGATCGAATAATAAAATATAACAAAAACGAGTGTATGAAATCGCAATTTTGTAATCTGGTAAATCTTGAATGCTTTTTGGAGTAGAACTCTTCACCTGCTCCTGGCAATAAAAACAAGAGCAACATTACCTGCCTATCACTTGACATATATTAAAGAAGAACAAAAGAAGACACCATTTTGTCACATTAGAAACCAACAATCTCATTTCATAGATGCACACACGCAAAGTCAATGGTAATGCACACAATGTATTGCTTCTACCCTTAAACCATTTATATCCTTAATGTACAATAATGCCCTTGTGTAATAATTTTACTTTTCACATTTCTCAATACAAAGGTTAACCACATTCTGGGAATGAATAACACCTATACTCTTCTACCCAATTATGAAGGCCTTATTTTGTTCTACAAGTGCATGTTTCATGTTTGAATGTGCATGTATGTTTGATTGTGTTTTTTAGGGATGTATGTGTATATTTCTTTAAGTAGGTCCTTTATTTGTGTGTGTGTACAAGTATGCATGTCTGTGTGTGCGGTTGTTTACTTGTCACTGTGCATAATTGATTGTGAATAAGCTACCAGTCCCTTTTGACACTTCATGATCCAGGCTGGTATCGAGGCAGGTGCGGTGTGTGGTGATATTGTAGCGTATGGAAGGTCGACCGGAAGGAGGAAGGAGGAATAAACTACAGAGATACACTGCATGTAGCCATGCTAATAACGGTATCCCGGTTCTCTGTACAACACAACGCACACTGGTAGGCATTATATGACGTTTACATTCAGATATCGTTCCTGCATGGAACAAAAGAAAAGGAGGAACGTTAACACATATATAAACGTTGTGTAAGTT
>NC_079414.1:8862326-8864826 GCF_026213295.1 Gadus chalcogrammus | reverse complement strand
TTTCGCTGGTGTGAGTAATAGCCTAATGTTTTTTCTCCATCTCCTTGTAGGGAAATAAAACACTTATTACCTGATAGGTCACAGATGGTTCAGACTAGATGTTCTTCCAAAGAACACAACTTTTCTCAACAATCACACATCCATGATAAATACACTAAACCAAATATAATTATTTGATCAAATGTAGGCCTACTTTTAATTACATTCTATCTTTTTTAGTTATATATTTATAAGTCTAGGCCTATTGTTTTGTATAGGACCGGAAAAATAGAGAAATTACAGTATAAGTAGGTAACCAATTATATTATAAGTAACCAAAAAAGATGGGTTAACCTCCTAACCGCATGTAGGCTATATCAGATTCAATCCCACAGTTTATGTATTATTTAGGCTCCTCGTGAAAGTCGAGTAGCCCACTCCAACATATCTATGTACAGGACAGTGATCTCTACCCCCCTATAGACCTGGTCCGACAGGCGTCTTCAGACAGAATGTAAAACTTACTTTTTTTAAGTAGGCCTAATGGTCCGGATCGCCCAGTATAGCCTTCTACTGGGAATCGATCTTCTCCTCGCGGTCACTTGATGAATTTTGAAGGGTTGAGGAATAAAACAGAAATCCGCGAGCAGGGGAAGAAGTGACGCGAGCGAAAAAAAATTGTCCGATCTTGTCACTCGCACACCGGCCCCCTGAGTAGGCCTACCAGACTTTGATCGATCGCGGAGACTAGTGGCTCTACAAAACTTCCCCAAATGACGAAACTCCTCTTTTAAATCGGCCCTTCTCTCTCTCTCTCTCTCTCTCTCTCTCTCTCTCTCTCTCTCTCTCTCTCTCTCTCTCTCTCTCTCTCTCTCTCTCTCTCTCTCTCTTTCTCTCTCTCTCTCCCTCTCTCTCTATCTCTCTATCTCTCTCTATCTCTCTATCTCTCTCTCTCGTCGTTAAGAGACTGTCCGAAAGCTGTGAGCTGCATTGTCACATGATCCGCTCTCTATGGGCCGGGCCGTTGGGCGGATCCAAGGCGGCTTGCAGGAGGCGAGGGTGGGACAGATACAGCCGCGCGTGTGTGCATGTGAGTGTTTGTGCGCGCGCGCGTGTTTGTGTTTGTCTTTGTGCGCGCGCCAGCCCGTCTGTTTGGCGAGAAGGAAGTTAGGCCCGGGTGTGACAGGAAAGTATTCTTCCGTAGAAGTTCTTTGGACGGAAATAGAGCGAGGCGGGGGAGAGATAGTGTGATTGAGAGATATAATCAGAGACAGAGAAAGATAGATAGAGAAAAATAATTATAGAAAAATAGATAGGCCTAGATAGACAGAGCCATACATGGATAAATGAACACACACACACACACACACACACACACACACACAAACAAACACACACACACAGACACACACTAACACACACACACACACACACACACACACACACACACACACACACACACACACACACACACACACACACACGCACGCACACACACACACACACACACACAGACACACACACACACACACACTAACGCACACACACACACACACACACACACACACACACACGCACGCACGCACGCACGCACGCACGCACACACACACACACACACACACACACACACAAACACACACACACACACATACACACACACATTGTTTCTGGGATAATACAATTGGCCCTCCGCTCTGCTTAATACAGGGAGCGCAAGGCAGAGAGCGAGAGAGAGAGAGAGAGAGAGAGAGAGAGAAAGAAAGAGAGAGAGAGAGAAAGAGAGAGAGAGAGAGAGAGAGAGAGAGAGAGAGAGAGAGAGAGAGAGAGAGAGAGAGAGAGAGAGAGAGAGAGAGAGAGAGAGAGACACACACACACACAGAGACAGAGAGAGAGAGAGGGCCTACCACACGCCAGTTCGTCCGAGCTTGGCGGGGGCAAGCTGTGGATGTTTTAGCTAGCGGCCTGCGTTCCTAATAACCAGGGCAGCCACAGTGCACAGGGGAGGGGAGCAGTGTCTCTCATTATGAGCCTGCACTACAAGGCTTCCATAATAAAATGCACCTTTGTTGATAGCTAACACTACAGAACATTTCTCATGGCAAAGGGGAACTGGGAGCACAGGAATCGATTTGTGTGGTGCACAAATGTCTATGTCCATAAATACTTTGCCAAAGCTCTCGCTCTCTCTCTTTTTTGTTTTTGTTTTTGCAAATGTACCGTTGTTATTTTGAATTTGATAATTCTGTTGGCGCCTTTCTCGGTTCATTTACAATTGACTACACAATTCTTCTGACCTGTTTTGCTTGAAAATATATTTAGGCAGTCTTTTAACAGCGAAAGCATACTAACTTCAAACTTAGTATTCTTAAAGTTAGGATGTGTAGAATTTAGTGACCACTAGCGGGATGGATTAGTAGGAAATTGAATATAATAATCATAAGCATCGTTTCATCAGTGTATTATCCAATAGAAATAAGTAATCAAAACATTTGATACTTTTTTGGTTCTGTCGATTTGTAGG
>NC_079414.1:8854826-8857326 GCF_026213295.1 Gadus chalcogrammus | reverse complement strand
AATTTCCTGGGTAAAATGCTTTTGGCCTAAACATGCTTTTGAACCACATCATCTCCCACACGCATTACAGGTTTATCAGGATTCCACTCATCCCCTCCACTGTGCTTTCCAGCTGCAGCCATCAGGACAGAGACTTGCAGTCCCAATGGCAAGGAAGAACGGTTACAAGCGGTCATTCATTCCATCAGCCGTGACCATCCTTAACAAAGAACTGCCCATGGTTCGATAGATGTAATCAGTTAGGCCCTTTACGTATTTTACACATTTATATATTTACATCTTTTAACTGGAGCAAACTGGACTGATTTCATAGTTCTTACTAATAAATTCCAATTTTATTTTTGTCTGTGGTGTGTGTGTGTGTGTGTGTGTGTGTTTTGTGTTATTTATGCCACTGTCAAAGACAAATTTCCATTTTTATGTTTAGTTTGGTGGACATCACAGAAGTCTAAGTCTCAGTCTAAACAGGGAGTGTAGAATGGAGTTGATTACTAGATTAGTGTATTCGGCTAGATGGTAGCTTCATAAATCTCAGGGGGGACATAATGGTCTAGGCGTCTCTTCCTCAACCTGGTTACCAGCCATCTGTATTTTATTATCTCATCTAATACAACCTTTTGGCATTCCCAAGACTACACCACAGCCTGTTGCCCTATAGTGCCCCTTCGCATGCTAGCACTCATAAGGCCATTAGTCACAACACATCTTCATTCTAAACAAGAAGCCGGGCCCATTTTAAGGGGATTTACATATAGTTCAGGGTCGGTACGGTTAGAGTCGCATTGTTGTTCACATACCTTTTGTAAAGCGTTTATTTGACTGCCTAATGAGGTAAGGACATGGAGGTTAGCTCTTGGCTCAACCTCAGCATCTTTAAACACACCTAATCATTACGTTAGAAATGTATTTTCCATATTGTGTTTTTTTTCTCACCTGTAAATCCCCTGAAAAACTCAATCTCAAATGATGGTGGAGGTGCAGGGCCATAGAGAAGACCAGCCTATAGCCTTTTACGTCAATTAATTTCTTCTATACTTTATTTAGACCACATGATATGCAAGCTAACCTCAGTACCTCATTGGACCACATATTTGTAGGGCTAGCACCAGTCATGAATAGCTTCTCCTTCTACACAAAGAGTGGTCAACACAACACCACATAGGCTACAGCTCCATTGTTATGAGATTCGTCAGACCCTACAAGCATGGCCTTTTTGCCAATCAGCAAGTTCTATCTATTGAACAGCAAGAAACACTTGGTCATACTTTACACACTTTACCACAGCATTGGCCTACTGAATACGACAGATATATTTTAAGCATTAGACTGAAAACGTTTGCAACGTTTAAAATTCAGGGAAAAGTATATGCCTCTAATGGTGTTGCTTAGGCCAATAGCCCCCCCAAAACTCAGTTTTGAACTGAGTTTTGAACTCAGTTCAAAACTTGAGAGCCCGGATGGTTTACCTGGGTAAATAAGAACCTGTAGGTGTGGCTTACCATTCTGCCCACTACCAATCTGAACTGAATATTTGCCTGTATTCCAAAGATGCTTCATGAACCACCAATAAACCACGTGTTGAACATTTACCACCCTCCGAGTCATAGCCTAGCCCGGAACAACGATACCACAGAAGATTAAATCTATATTTCATAATTTTCTAATAAGCAAGTTCAACATATCCAAGATTCCGTCAGATGGATTCAGCTAACAACCGCAATCAGGCACAAAGGGTGCCATCAGACGATGGTTATATACTAGTTCATTTAACCAAGGTTTTCCCAATCTAACTATGAGTGCTTATGTACAAGGGCGGTGTCTGCACTATATAACCAATTGTAAACATGGACCAGTTTACCAGAGCTGCATATCTTACCAAAGAAAAGCAATCTTTTATATTCAATTAATATAAAGCATTAAAATAAGATTAAAGCATGCTCAAAGCAACAGAGTAGCTGCTGCCAAAGGTAGGAGGAAACACACTGATAACTCAGCGCTATTTGGGCAATGTGATTATTGGGCTATAGCGCCGCTGGCACAATAATGTCATCAGCAGCTTCTGCCGGGGCAGGACAGCAGCTTCATTCTTGTTGTGTTGTTACAACCTTTTGAATTCGAGCGACTTATTAGAAGACGCTCTAATTCTTTTAAAAAGTCATCAAAAATGAGTTCCCCTCAAA
Organism: Gadus chalcogrammus; assembly: GCF_026213295.1. Lineage (NCBI taxonomy): Eukaryota > Metazoa > Chordata > Actinopteri > Gadiformes > Gadidae > Gadus > Gadus chalcogrammus. The sequence continues at coordinate 8,855,146 of NC_079414.1, read as the reverse complement.
TGAGCCGGAGCTAGGCTACTTTAACTCTGCAAGTCCGGCAATGCTGTAACCTAAATCCAACTCCCGTCCTGGATGCACCGTTTGGCACTCAGGGAAATATGTATGAAAGATGTTCCAAAGTGTAGATGGGACCAATCTACAATAATTAGTCTCTCAATGAGTTATTGAGATTAGGAAGCACAAAACTGGGAATATTGAGCATCAAACTGTAAAGTCAGTCATCGTGGATATCATATCATTGTGTGTCGTCGTCCATCTGAAACAACCCAAATATATGTAATGTGTCTCAAATGAATAACCAGAATTTATGGTAGGTCATT
>NC_079414.1:8694826-8849826 GCF_026213295.1 Gadus chalcogrammus | reverse complement strand
CTTCACATACCTGGGGACTATCATTTCTGTGGATGGTGGTACAGAGGAGGACGTCCGAGCCAGAATTGGAAAGGCAAGGGCAACATTCAACATGCTCAACAATATCTGGAAGATGAAAAACCTGTCACTCAAGACCAAACTACAAATCTTCAACTCAAACGTCAAGTCCACCCTTCTATATGGCTCTGAAACCTGGAAGACCACCACTAACATACTCAATAAGCTGCAGACTTTCACCAACCGGTGCCTCAGACGCCTCCTGGGAATCTACTGGCCCAACACCATCTCAAACGCCAACCTGTGGGAACTCACCAAACAAGAAACAATAGAAACCCAAATCCGGAGGAGGAAATGGAAGGGGATAGGCCATACACTCAGAAGACAGAAGTCAATCACGAAGCAAGCCCTAACCTGGAACCCACAGGGCAAGAGGAAGAGAGGCAGACCGAGAACCACCTGGAGAAGAACCACAGAACAGGAAATGAAGAAAGAAGGGCTGTCCTGGCCTCAACTGGAGCGGAGGGCCCAAGACAGGAGAGGATGGAGGGGTTTTGTCAATGGCCTATGTTCCTTTGGGAACTTAAAGGCCTAAGTAAGTAAGTAAGTACGTTATCAAAAGTCAAGAATGTGTGTGTCAGCGTGTGTTTGTGCATGTACATGGCTGATGATGGCTAATGTCTGTACGTTGAAGGGGAGTAATGAATAAAAGCTGAACTGTAAAAGCTGCTGCTGTAATGCTGGTCCTAGACCAAAACAATAGTGCGGTAGGTCTTGTTGAACCCACTCTATTTTCAAAGTTATGAGTGAGGTCAGATTAGGGAAGAAAGGAGAACTGTAAAATCAGGTTTTCTTTGAGGACCTTATTACTATAGTCATGCATACTAGGACTGATCTCAAACCAGTCTATCAGTGAGAACACTTCGCTGATGGACCGTTTTAAGATCAGTCCTGATCAACCTAGTAGGTAGTAGTAGTGTTCTCCCCTACAATGTAGGCCTTCTCTAGGTTGGCTAAACTCACTTAGGTCTCGTCAATAAGCAAAAAACAATATCGATGCACTTGAACCCACTAAACGTCAAAACACTGATCAGAAAAATCCCCCTGGAGAAATTCGATCTGCAAAAGATTTTATGTAGCTGAATGCAGCAGTTGACAGGCTATCTGACCCTCCAGTGGCTCCAGAACACATTTACACTGATTCATGTCAGGATTTTGCATTTTGATCCAGAGAATGAGCCATGAAGTACATTCAAATCAGACAAACTTGTGTATCCCCTCTACGTTTAATAATAATAATATGCAGACCTGAAAACTCCTCAGAGGAAAAAAGGTGACAGTGTCACAGGGGGATTTTTTTCTGATTGTAATATGCAAATGACACTAGTCTGAGCGTGACTTAACAAAACTCAGCATACTTTATCAAAAATCAATGTCAAAACATCCTTGAGGCTTATAAAAAATATTTTATGACAACTGTCAGCATTTTTTTTTTTTGTCTCTTAGCCTGTGGGTTGTTTCACAAAGCCGGTTTTATCACATAACCGGGTAAGTTAACCCAGGGTTTGCTGTAACCCTAGGTTTTAAGTTCATTATCACAAGAAAAGGGAACGCTAAAGCCTCTGCAACCCGGAGAAAGCCTGGCAGCGGATCGCTGACCGCGTAAATGCGTTAGTTACACGTCAAAAGCATGATCCTTAATATTTGAGCCATGAATATATAAATATCCCAGTTAAGCATTCTTAAAGATCCTACCACACAACCCCTTTCTTCTAAGAAAATATGTACTCCGATGGCTTCCAAGCATTCAGCGGATCAAGTATAAAAATGAAGTATAAAAAACATACAAACTGGTAAGCTTTTCCCACCATCGTATTGGTATGAATTTAAATCAGCCATTTTTTTAAGCCAATCGTGAAAAGGCCGACAGTCAGCAGACTGGATCTGGCCCTCAAATTGTCTTGACCCCGGTGGAGGAGCTGTTAATAAACATAAATTCAGGGCGCCCTGGCATGGAGGGGGTACCTGGAGGTACCTACCTCCTCAGAGAGTCAGGGGCCATACCCCACTGGTTGAATGTAGGTTTTGGTGTTTTCTTGTATCTTAGATTTTTTTTGCGTTCTAAGTTTGCAAACCATGTGCTTGCCACAGCGCATACTATTCCAAATGTTTATTTTTTTGGTAACTGGGTAGAAAACCTAAAAGTGACAATTCATCAACTTCACAGATCAAGATGGATTAGTGCGTGTAACGATCAAACATTCTCCAGTGGATGCAAGTCCGTTAGGACTATTTTATACTTTGTGTTGTAAGTGCCTCTCGGCATAGTACTCAGACAATATTGCTCTTTGTATGATAGGAGGCCGATACAAATCTTGGATGGGTCATCTGAAAGGACTGAGATGTGCTCAGCATCTCCAACATTATAGCCTAGATAAAACTACCATTGGCAAAAAACGGAGGGCTACGCAAATAGTCTGGAGTAAACTGAGGCCAGGTCCTCGATTGGTAGTGTTGGCTATGTAAGGCTATTTAAATAAATTAAAGATTTGCGCGAGAATCTATAGGCCTATATCTCTCCACTCCAGCATAAAATCATTTGATATGCCAAGATGTCGAGCCGTGGTCTTATCAATCGCTCCCGGTGGATTGCACGTATAATTTGCGCTCCGATATCAGCAGTTCTCTCATCAAAAAGGCATGCCATTGTGAACACATGAAATCTGCGGTGAACGCGGGTTTAAATACCCAAAACCGGGTTATGTTTCAAACTTAACCTGCGCAAAACCTGCTTCGACCAGGTTTGATTCAGAGCATATGTTTCTATATCAACTAACATACCGTGATCCTTTTGGAACTTAAAACCTAGGGTTACAGCAAACCCTGGGTTAACTTACCCGGTTATGTGATAAAACCGGCTTTGTGGAACAACCCACAGGCTAAGAGACAAAAAAAAAAAATGGCGACAGTTGACATAAAATATTTTTTATAAGCCTCAAGGATGTACTTCATGGCTCATTCTCTGGATCAAAATGCAAAATCCTGACATGAATCAGTGTAAATGTGTTCTGGGGCCACTGGAGGGTCAGATATCCTGTCAACTATGGGTTCCAAATTACCTTAAACTCTGGAGCAGGGTTGTAGCCTTGACCTGTAGCCCTGAGGCTCTGCCGTCTAGCAACTTAAATGATTTAAAAGGCCTTACAACACATACACTATTGTAGTCAACATATCTCTTCAGGTGAATTTCCACAGGCATTGAAAATGAGTGGATCAGTAATAAGAAAATTTGAGGCCGAGATTCAACCTAACATTTCTATGTTCCTACCCCTCAACAAATTCTACCATCGCTTCAAAAACATAGTAAGAATGGCATGGCATTTAAAATGCAGTGAGAGGATTGCTACATCTATAAGCCCTACATCTAGCTGTACCAATAAACAAATAGAGCAATAGATGCACATACACAAAAAATTAAAGACAACATGAATTCACTTGTATTGAAAACTAAGGAAATGTATTTCATCAAAGTGTTTAATAACATTTCAATACAATACTACACAATTGAAAACATTTAAAAAGAAAACAAAAAACTTGTGCAAGGAGTCTTTACAGTGTAGATGGCACACACACACACACACACACACACACACACACACACACACACACACACACACACACACACACACACACACACACACACACACACACACACACACACACACACACACACTACAGCAGGCAGGAATATTAGCTGATGTACAGATTAGCTTTTCTCAGACTAATTCCGATATTTCTTGAATTTGGCAAAAAACAATATTGTGCAGACACCCACTAGGCAGGTGTTGACCCTGTGCTCAGTCGCTTGTACACGCGTAGCATGCAGGGAAAAGAAGCTCAGAGCGAGTCACTCATAGTCTCGTATCAGTCATCCCGAGAGTTTACATATGAAAGTGGACAATGAGTACATGTGAAGTGTAAACAGCAAACACCAGATAAGCTAACCATTATATTACAGTTCCAGCTGTTTGACTTAACACTGACGGCTCAAAAGAGACTGTAAACGCACGACACGCCAAAGATCTCAATGTTGCGTCTTGCCAGTTTGATATTTGAATACCTGCTCCTTTTTTGGCACGGTCTCAGCGTTGCGTTTTTTAGGGAGTGATTGATATCGTTTCTGTCACCACCACAGCATCCTCTCACTTTGTTCTGTCAGGGGAAAATTCTTTGGGGACTCGACAAACATTCACTGCGTCGGTGGTACAGAACACCTCTCAGACAACCTGTGGTGGCATGATACGTGTGTGTGTGTGTGTGTGTGTGTGTGTGTGTGTGTGTGTGTGTGTGTGTGTGTGTGTGTGTGTGTGTGTGTGTGTGTGTGTGTGTGTGTGTGTGTGTGTGTGTGTGTGTGTGTGTGTGTGTGTGTGTGTGTGTGTGTGTGTGTGTGTGTGTGTGTGTGTGTGTGTGGCTTTCTCACGACAGGCCAGGAACAAGGAAAGATAACCAGAGCGAGTTCCGCGTGCTGGGTCTCCCACACCGGGGGAATCTAGTCCTCTCTGTGGGCTACATGATCTCCTCGGCTCCTGGAGCCCGTGCCGCAGGGAACCGCCCTTCTCTGGCCTTCCCTCTCTTCCAGGGCCGTGATGGGCGGAGTCGGAGCCTGGGGCGAGGTGATACATCGACACGCCTTCCCAGCCTGCTGGGCTTTCTACTTATGGATGGAGGGGGGTGGGGGGGGGGGGGCATGGCTAATAGTCCAGGTCCTCCTCATCTCAACTTAGTGTTTGGAATAAAGTTCTGTTCTTATTTTCTGTCTTGCTTTGTTCTGCATGTGTGTGAGGGGTTGGGGGGCTACAGCCCTCCCGGGAGTGCCAGGGGTTCAGGCAGAGGGTCCGGGGTGCCTTTCCCCAGCCCCTCTGTACCGGGGGGGTGCCCGGCCGCCCAGGGCCGCTGTTGGTCGGGGGAGCGCGGGCGGGCGATCAGCTCCCCCTCGGCGGAGGTGTGGACCCCCAGGCCGGTGAGGAGTGTGTGCAGCCGGGACACGGTTCCTTGGAGCCCCCGCGCCTCCTCCTCCAGCCCGCACACCTGCTCCCTCAGCTGGCCCTCCGACCGCGCCAGGCCCTCCAGCCGGCCCTCCAGGCCCGCCACGCGTGCTTGGGATACCTGGGGGGTAGAGAGGGCAGGGGGTGGGTACAGGTACACAGTGTAAGGGCTGAATAGCTAAACAAGCTAATGAGTGTGTCTGCTAGCTCTCCGTCCGTCTGTCAGTGTACCTGCAGCTCCTCCAGCAGGTCGCGGTTCTGCTGCCGGAGGCTCTGATTGGTCCTCTCCAGCTGCGCGACCCTCTGGGATTGGCTGAGGGTAGGGGGCGTGTCCATCAACTCATCCTGTAGGACGTGGTACTCAACTTCGTAGGCCTGAAGTTGCTTGGAGACATCCATCTGACACACCTGCCGCGCGCGCACACACACACACACACACACACACACACACACACACACACACACACACACACACACACACACACACACACACACACACACACACACACACACACACACACACACACACACACACACACACACACACACACAATGATTGGAGTAATGAAGTGAAAATGTCAAGATAAGATCTGCCTCTGTATATTTATTGGTATTTATTGGGGTTAGTTAAGCAATATAACACCCACATGTTTTATTACAACTATAGCACAGTCACCGAGAAAAGAAAATACATCAATCAAATGGTCCTATTGTTGAGCAATAAAACTGTCCGCTCAAAGAGTAAACAGTAAATTAAATAGCAATAAGACAAATAAGTGTGATTGACAAATGGTATTTAAGGGACCTCGTTAAAAAGATGACTCAACCTACTGCTCAACTCAACCTGACTGCATTGATAAGTTCAGGTGCGACAAGTTACCTGGATCCAACACACATACCAACATTTCCAACCTGACAATTCGATCTCGTGGCAGTGGTATATGATGCCGGAAGAGTGACACTGTGAATGATTGCTATGATAGCCAACGTTTTCAATAGAACAACCCCCCCCCCCCCCCCCATACACACAAACACACATACACACACCCACCACACCTGGTTAATGGTCTTCTCCATCTGCACCAGTCCAAGGTTGGGCAGGGTGGTCTTGATGAAGTCCACAATGGACTCCAGGCTGTCATGCTGCAGGATCAGTGGCTTATGGCTCCCCAGCAGACTGAGGGCCACCTTGAAGATCACCTCGGACCCCTGCAGGAACAACATGTCTGGGGATGGAGAGGGACGGCCAGGGGTGAATATGGATCCCCAGGGCGAGGTGTCACGGACATTGACACCCATCACTGTCAAGGTCGGAGGCGGGTTTAAACAAAGACTGTTTATCGCCCAGGTAGGAAAGGCCAGCACGTGTAAGCACTCAAAAGTGCAGCTTAACAAGTTGATCCAGGGACTTTTGGCTCGCTTTTGTGATGGATGACGTGACGTTAGCAGAGAGATCCGCATCACGTCAGCGGCACTCGAGAGTTTGGAAGAAAACATGGGTGTGTCCAACTGTGTGTGTGTGTACTGTGTGCACAATGGGCAGGGACAGGAGAAAACAACAAGCCATTAGAGAAGGGAGGGTGTAGATGTCAGCTTTTATGAACACACATACACACACACACACGCACACACACAACTTGTGTGTCAAGCTCCTGTGGGGTCGAACGGTTGGTACCGGTTCCACCGACTGAGTTACATGCAGGAGATGAGTTACTGAGATGAAGATCTCTTGGTTTGCAGTAAATGATGCAGGTAAGAGGGAAATGAGAGAAAACAATAACACAAACCTACAACGCAAACAGAGACTGGCGCTGGGCGTGTTGCCATGCACTCTCGTGTGCAAACACCCACGAAAGGTCAGTGATAAAGAGGAGCTGGAATTGGGCAGAGCCAGTAAATCCTCAACAGCTGAAGCGTCATTCGGCCCAGAACGAGTTGGGCCAGTTTCAAAATACTGACATGGAACGCAATGATTTAAAGCCCCCCCCCCCCCCCGCCTACATTCTTTCATTTAGACAATTAACCATTATCCCTGGCTAATCGTTCCCAACATGTGGCGGGCCAGTGTGAGTGTCTGTCTGTCTGTGTGTGGTAGCTAGCCAAATGTCTCGTGTGTGTTTCAGTCGATCATTCGAAGGAGACGCTGTATTTGGCGCCAATACAGCCCAATATGCACATGTGGAGCTTTGTTTGACATGGTAAATGAGAAAGTATAAATATTTAGTGGTCCTTGGCTAAAAGGCTCCCCAGAGATAGAGGGGTCCAAGCATGAACCCGTGGTCTCTAAAGGCTCGGTTATGGTTCCACGCTGAAGCGACGCAATGAACAAGCAGACACTTTGTCGCAGTCGTGAACCTGTTTTGGTTCTGCGTCAGGTTTTGGTGAGCGGACCAATCACAGCCGGTGCTGCTGCATCGCCTCCACGGAAGGTTACAGTTTTTGGGAGGCATACCTCAGGTCCTACCGTTGGACGCAAGGAGGGTCCGCGAGAACGTAATGGTTCCGTTGACCCCCCTGCGTTGAGTCGACGTGGAACCATAACTAAGCCTTTAAGGGAGGTCTGACTCCCAGCTGATCCAAATGATACCTGTGAGCATCCTTGAGCCAATGAACCAGACCCCCCCCCCCCCCCCATCTGCTCCTCATCTCCTGGATGCTCACTCACTGGGCGCCTGGTGCTGACAGAAAGCAGCCGCTCCCCTGTTGTGAACGTATTCCTCTTCCCCCTTGTTTCCCCCTTTGGGGGGGGGGGGGGGGGGGGGGATGGGGGAGAGGTGGGGGATGGGCGGGGTCTTACCAAAGACCCGGGCGACGAAGCCCAGGGGGAAATGCGAGGCGAAGACGGTGAGGAACCAGGGCGTGGCGTACAGGCTGGGGCCGATCTCGTGCAGCTCCAGGTGGCTGTGCAGGTCCCTGTGGTAATCGTGCAGGAGCCGAGACAGCTGGTACATCTGGATCTGAGGGGAGGGGGAGGGGGGAGGGGGGGCCGCAGACCGCAAAGGATTACCACTCCACCCAGGGCAACCACTAGAGCCCACACTAAGTGTGGGTACTTTCATATCATGATGAGTGGCAGTGTGAGTGTGAGTGTGTGTGTGCTTGTGCGTGTATATATCTGGGTGTGTGCGTGTGTGTGTCTGTGTCTGTGTCTGTTTCTGTGTCTGTGTCTGTGTGTGTCTGTGTGTGTGCTTACGCGTGTGTACCTGCGTGTGTGTGATGCGTTTTGTGTGAGTGCAGATTTGAAATAAAGAGAATGCACAAGGAGAAAAACAAAACAACAACAACAACAACAACCAAGTTCACACATTTTTGTTTGCCAAACCAACAGCCATAGTACAAAGTATGGGGGTACTCATGTCCGCCCCAGTGTGTGCGAGTGTGTGACGTGGATTACCTGCAGGATGATCATGTCAGGCCGGTACTGTTTGCGCAGCCCCATGTCATACATAAGGAATTTGAGCATGTCAAAGGCCTGCTCCTCTTCCAAGTGCAGGAGCAGCACGCCTGCTATGAAGGACAGGCCCTGGCAGTAGCCCACCTACGGCGAGCACAAACAGCAGCAGCTCAACACACACGACACATGGACCTCATCGGCTGCCGCTCAGAAATACACAAGGTCATCAGTTCAGTGGTGACAGACGGACAGAAGACCAATTCAAAGATGAAACAATCGATCAATGTAAACACTGTACCTCTGGGTCCAAAAGTGAATAGGCTTTAAGGAGATTGTAGAGGGACAGCTGTCCTGCCCCGAGCTGGGCCTGGAAGTAGGGATGAGTGGGAAAGGTTCGCCCTGGAAGGGAAGGAGGAAAACAATAACAAAAAGATGAGGAAAAGTAAGGAGGTTAAGGAAGATAACTAGATTGATGTTGAGGGCTAAATAGGTTTCGTGTACTACTGAGAGTTTGAGTGCACTCCCGAGTGGTGGACGGTGGGCTGCATAACAAAAATTATGTCCCTGAATTATAGAGACCCTGCACCTTTCTAACAATCAAAATAATGTTGTACCATTAATGATAAATAACAACAGATTAACATGGTACCGTAGAAGGTGCTTTGCATTCAGTCCCACAGACTTACACTTTACAGTACTTTGCATTCAGCCCCACCCAGAGTATCACTTTAAGGTACTTTGCATACAGGCCATGCTAGAGGTATTGGGATGTTCGAGTGATGCATGCATGTGAACGCAAGTCTCTACATCCTTGGAAAGGAATTCTTTAAATAGAAGAATGTGTAAAGGGGGGGTGGGGGATGCTCTTTTAAAGAAATTGACAACATAATGAGGACAGGAGATCAGGAACAATTGGCAGGTTTGTGTCTGAGTGCGTAATTGTGTGTGTGGGGGTGTTTCAAGTAAGTCAGACTGTGTGAGGCCCCTTGCTACAGACAGCAACAAGACTGGGTGCATATTTGTCCAGTTACAAGTGCAAGTTGCATTATTCATGGATGAGGAACATTTTTGTTACAGTTGCTCACCTCAGGCCAGAAACATCAGAGTGAATGGACCAAAATAAACACAACGAGCGAACACAACACACAACACAATACAGCCCAAATATAAATATTCTAATCATAGATGAAATATGGATCCAACCCAACACCAGAATGAAATTAAATATGCTTTTGCATAAAATAATAATGTATATGTAACTAAAGCTAGGTAAAGTGAAGAAAAGGGTCTCATGTTTATTTCAGTGTATGGAATGAGCCGCAGGGTGCAACAGAGGAATCTCTGTAACCCCCTGCAATCAGAGGAGTCGTGTTGACATCCCCCTCTTCCCCCCTCCCCCTCTCCCCTCGACCCCCGAGAGACACAAGTGTGTCTCAGGTGCTCAGATCAATTCTTTAACAGTTTCCAGCACCTTTTCCTTCACTGCTCCGATGTAGGAAATAGTGATAACAACTACAACAACAACAACAACAACAACAACAACAACAAAAACAACTAGGGTAACCTATGTAGGGAGAACCCTTGAAGAGAAGAAGGTAAAAGGTTAAAGATGCATTCTGAATAGTCGGGCGTCCAGTTTGAGTTTCAACTATTTGTTCAACCCACTGTTCATTCCAACCGACCTGCTTCCTTGAACTTAGATTGTATAGTATAGTCTAGAGTTCTTCTGACCTTTTGTCTGCAGAGCCTGTTCAGGCGACTTGCTGAACCGGGAAATAATAATTCCAAGTAATAATAATAATAATAAATTAAATTTATATAGCGCTTAATATGGTACTCTAAGACGCTTACATTGTAGCTCCGCCCTCTTTTGTTGGAGCGAGAGTAATGTGATTGACAGACGAAATAGACAGTGGCGTCATTGGGGCTGTCAGAAGCTTACATTGGGTGGTGTGTGTGTGTGTGTGTGTGTGTGTGTGTGTGTGTGTGTGTGTGTGTGTGTGTGTGTGTGTGTGTGTGTGTGCAACGTTTGAAGCGAGTAGATCATGCACGTGGGCACAACCTGTTGCTGTAAAGGGCTCCTAAATGATAGACAACTATTCCAATTGACTGGCCTCATATTACAGGGTACATGTTGCGTGAGTATGTGTCAGTTGTAAAAGATTGATACCATTAAGAGCGTGTGGCGCGTGGTGTACATGTTTGGGGCAGAACTACGGGGAGAGAACGTTAATGTCTGATACAGTAGTAATAGTACAGGAATAGTAAGGCTTCTGATATCGCTCTATGCAAGTCTTCTGGCTTCATTAAGGCCATTGAGAGCGAGTGAGTGAGTGATCGTGACAGTGACAGAGTGAGTGAGAGGGAGAGAGAGAGAGAGAGAGAGAGAGAGCGAGAGAGAGCCAGAGGGTGTGTGTTCTCACCCAGGTCTATGAGGATGGCGTGCTGCTGGGAGGTGAGCTGTTTCAGCAGGTCCTTGTACGGCGTCTGGTTGGCGGGCGGCCGGGCCGGGACCGTCTGCCTCAACACGTACTGCTCCGAGAGCAGCTTCCAGATCTCCCCGCGCTGCGGCCTGGGGACCCCTGGCCGGCGGGGGACAACGTAACACACCCCGTTAGGGCCGGGGTCGAGAGGCTGGGCGGAGCCTTATAGCCTCAACACACACAGCGCGGTACGTCGGCCCGTCCCTCTGGGCGGGGTACCTTGTGTGACGGCCGCGTGGATGGTGTCCGAGTCGAACTTGACCTTTGACCGGCCGGGCGTCGCCAGCATCCTCTCCCAGACCAGCGTGACGTCCTTTAGGCACGGCGTGATCTCCTCGTAGTCCTGCTTCAGACGCTTGTTCTGGAGGTCGCTTGCTGAGGCTGCGCGCACACACACACACACGAACATGAAGAGGCAAACGTACACGCAGTACAATTCATACAATTATATAGAAACACACACTAGTTTGTGTATTGAAACTCCTGGTAGGTCAAGTCGCACACACACACACACACACACACACACACACACACACACACACACACACACACACACACACACACACACACACACACACACACACACACACACAGTATACATAATTAGGCAAACACACACCCACATAAGATAGTGCGCCAGAACCAATGATGCAACACACACAAACACTTTGTTGTAATGGGTTAAGGTGAGGAAACGCCCAAGCCACCACCTAATCTCTTCCTCTGGACAACACCCTTCCTCATCCCTCCATCGCTTTCAACCACAACTTCTCTGTTCTCTGTTTCTGTCACTACCTGAGCCTGGTCCTCGCCCACTTGCCTAACGCTCGGCCAACTCTTTTATTTCAGACAAAGCGGTTCAACGCCCTGCGACCTCCACGCTCCCGCTCACACCCTCACGCCGCCAGCTTGTCTCGGCCGCTACCCCGATGGAAAAAAAAGATTGGGTGATTGGGTGACTCAATCTCCAACCGAAATAGACAACCGGATCGAACACCATCCAAGGTGGTTTGCCAAGAAAGGTAAGGCACCAAAAATAGGCGTTTATGTGAGTCACGGCCCGAGGCTAACAAAGCACGCACGTGCGTGCGCTTGCGTAGCTGGGAGCAGAGGGAAGGATGTTATCTGACACAGGTGGGAACAATACATAGTGGAGGAGACGCATACTGGCTCCGCTTGGCTCACATGGTGCCTCCATGTCACTATGATGTCAGCCGTCTCATCCCAAAGTTCCCCCGCCAACGCAGTGGAGGGGAGAAGAAAAATAACAAACGCTGATACTAAAAGGGTAAAGGGGTGTGTGACTCTTTGTCTACAAAGCGCTTTGTACCCCCTAGCCCCCAACCCCCCTATGCCGGTCTTTATATTCTGTCATTCACACTTTACTAGCATTTTCAGAAAAAAAACAACCAAAAACCTTTTGGGGGGTTGGTTGACCGTTTCCACTGAAACGCCCTACCTACGATAACATACAGTGACTGACAGCAGACTCGGGTTCCCACACGTTGAAACACAATGGCAGAGGCGGGAAATTCAGTGGTAGTGCAGAGGTAGAGAAAGAGAGGTAGAGGGAGAGGGAGTGCGAGAGAGGTAGTGGGAGGGAGAGAGAGACAGAGAGAGGATGGGGCATGCCCTGGCTCCACCCAGACAAACAGAGGGCCCACTGGAAGAACACATCCGAAGGTTGGAATAAAAAACAACCTAAAACCAAATGGTAAAATCGTGTTGGTGTGTCTTTGTGTGCGCGTGTTAGTGCCTGCGTATGGCTAATAGAGGTAAAGCGATGTTACGTCAATATTGACCTACATTCTGTAGAACAACACCCTGTGGGTTCCGGAATATTGTGGGTGTGTGAGAGCTACCGAAGGCGTGGGTGTGGAGTAGGATTGGGCACAGGTTTCGTCTTCAACAGTCGGCGCACGTCACCTCTTTATGTATGCAGGGGTGTGTGTTTGTCAACTTGAGCCAACTGGGTCAAAACAACCATAGAACTATCTCTCTAACTATCACACACACACACACACCTGTATAATTACTAAGTGCCTATTAACTAAAGTCTAATAACAAAAAAGGAAAACACAGTTAGACGTCATTCTATTTTGGGTTTGGCCCTGGGTCCCCAACACAGGAGCAGACAGGCCCTCCTCGCTGCCATTGACATCCGGCGTCACATGCCTGACAGTCACCGCATAGACGGTCCCAAGCCTATCCGCCGTGGCCACCCGTGTGAAAACACTTTGTCTTGCCCGGGGCAACGCAGAGTGTGGCTGCTCCACCATGGGCGTGGTGTGTTAGCGCCTCCTTTATCTGCCTATCCATTCGGATAGCAGGCCCCCCTGACCCCGGCCCCCCTCCCAGAGAGAGGACCTGTGATGCCCACGTGCACAAAAGGCACCAAAAGATGATATTGGGCTGTGCGTGCGTGCGGTGTTCTTACCCTGGAGCCTCTGGTTCTCCGTCTCCATGCGGAGCAGCAGGATCTGCTGCAGGATGGCCTTCCTCCACAGCTCCCTCAGCTCCTCGCCGCTCTTCCTCTTCCCGCCTGGCGTGCCGGGTGGGGCGGGGTCCCCCCCGGCGCCCCCTCCCTCGGCACCGCCGTATGCCTCCAGACCCCCCTCCCCCCGCTCTGAGAGAGAGACAGACACGGAGACAGAGAAGGAGACAAGAGACAAGTTGAGAGGCATAATCTTTCTATATCCATCCATCTTTATCTTCCTATATCTAAATCAATATATCTATAGATCTTTAGATGTATTTCAACAAGGCCAAGGACACAGAGTCTGTTGCATCTCTAAGCAGGGAACATGTGACCTGTGTCTTTGTCGGCTGGCAATTATCCACTTAGGGAAAGCTGTGAAACGCAAACTTGAATGCGTGCACTAGCGCGCACACACACACACACACACACACACACACACACACACACACACACACACACACACACACACACACACACACACACACACACACACACACACACACACACACACACACACACACACACACACACACACACACACACTTTTGTGCTGTGCATGTGTTTGACCTCAAACTATAGGGTGGATCCCAACCCTCAAAATACCTTGCAAGAGGGCACTTGCTCGATGTTCTTTATATATAAATCAGGGCACAGGTTGCACCCTCTGAACCACAATGATATTGCCTAAGGCAGTACACATTTACATTGTGTCTGAGTCACATAAACCCAAGGCATGTTGAAACCAGTAGACACTACGAGAACAATGTTGATGCAAGAAACACACACACACACACACACACACACACACACACACACACACACACACACACACACACACACACACACACACACACACACACACACACACACACACACACACACACACACACACACACACACACACACACACACACGTCTTTAAGGCCGTTTCCCTGAAACAGAACGTCCCTTCAAGCCTGCGGAAGGAGTGACCTCTTATAGGAAACACACAGACACGCACACACAAACACCCACACTATGGCACCATCCACGCCCTGAGCAAACACTTAAAATTGGCCAGGGCCAACGCCCAGCCTGCCTGTAAACTCACAGACATGTGCATGCACGTACACACACACACACACACACACAGACACGGTCAATAAATGCCGGCGCTTTCCTGTGGCGCGGTCCGTGTGGGGTCTGTCAACATGACCTTAGGAGGAGATGCACACACACACACACGACACACCCAATAAGTCACGCATTTAAGTACTCAGCAACACGTAATCACATACACACCCAGCCACTGTGTGCAGAATTAAACATCACAAATCACATATCACATCTCACATCACGCTGGCTTGCAAAACAATTTGGCCACCCTGACCATCATGTGCCCTGCAAAGATAAATAGAGCCACCTTCTGAACCAAATCCGGGTCCTACCGGGAAACCAACCAACCATAGTAAACCACAACAAAAGGATAGCTAATCCATGCCAAGTCATGTCATTGTGTGTCATCCAATCTTTATAGACTTCATTGGAAATTCAGGTAAATACAGGATGGACTAGCTCAGCAACAATATCTGGACTGGAGCCCAGGCCAAGATCCACAGGTGTCTTCTTAATAGGCTCACATTGGATGTTTCAATTCAAAGGTCGTACGGTACAAAATGCATACATTTCTGTCAGGCAATAATGGACACGACCTGACCTGACACCGTGCAGTACTTGTATACGTGCCAGTGACCGAGCGTAACCTAACCATTTTCTGCGATTGAAGTTTCAACATTTGACATCCGTTTCCCTCAAAGACAGTTTGCTTGAGCTGGCAAACGGAGCGTGTCTAAGCCTACAAGCCCGACCCCTCTCTCTCCCTCTTGTCAACACCTGCTCCGTTGTCAAATACACCCAACGCAAACAGTGTACATGGACACACACACACACACACACACACACACACACACACACATACAATTTACATGTGTAATCATCAGAAAAAGGAAGTTCTGAAGCAATGCATGCAGCGGCATGCCTTGCTGTGGTGTACGCAGCTCTGCACACAAACAGGGATAATTACAGGTGGCAGCGGACGACACCTATAGCACCACGGCAGGCAGGGGGCTCGGACCCACCTATAGGTGCAGACGTAGAATTAGTATAGTGGCCTTTTTCTTTAAGCTATCATTGGCTATAGTTAAAGTGAAAGAACACTGAAAACAAGTCTCCAGCATATACATTCGCTTCAGTTCACTGCTGACGACAACAAGTCAGCACACATAAGTATGAACTTCCTTTAGTCCCAATTCGTATCAACACAGATAGACGAGTATACATTGTTCGTTTTTAAGACCATGGTAACATTCTTGTTACCAAACTCCATCCTTCTACACTGGGAATTAACGACTTATGCTTATAGTATCTGAAAATAAAAATTGTGATTTCTATTATGGTATTTACAACTGTGATTTGTATGATACATGTTTTGTTCCCTTATTAAAGGGTACTTTAACAAGCAGCTTAACACCAACAGTGAGTAGTCCAAATGTTTTCCGAATGAATTACATTTGGAAAACGTACTCAAAAATTGTTGTTTTGTTTCAAACTATTTTAAACCTAAGTTGCCACTGACCAAACAGTCTGAATAAGCGCAGAAATTTTCAAAGCAGTAACTGATGGTCAATCAAGTATTTGTACATTTGATAAAACATTACATTCTTCGAGTGTACTCAAGTCGGGTGTAAATATTTGGTGAAAAAACTGGTCCGAAACCGTATCTTAAACGGTTGCTTTTTCTAAAATGGTGGGCTGTGGACAGGGAATGTAATGGTCAATGAAGTCATTACTAAAACCAAGAGTTATGTCTCTTACATGCACACCATGTGGTACATTTTGAGTAAGCACTCAACTCAAATGAAAGGGCGCCACTCAGTGGACAGTGTATATCAGGCATCTCCAAACAGCGGACCGCGGTCCGGGTCCGGACCAAGTGATGGTCCTATCCGGACCCATGACCAATGTCTTTTTTTTTTTTTTATGACTTCACTATACAAAGCATGATTATGTTAGTAAAATCGTTTCTCACTGAAATGCAAATTGAAAGGCAGAATAGTCTGTAGTACAGCATAAAAACAGCAAAAAGCAATGATCTTCGTTGAAGATCATTGCTTTTTGCTGTAACGAAGATCAACGAAGATCATGCACTCACCGAACTCCCCCCCTCCCTCCGTCTGTCACGGCATGTGCGTAATAGCGTCACTCAAAAAAATAGCCGGAAGATCGATTTGGAATGAGAAAATGGCTTGCTCGAAAATAAGGAAAGTTGACCCCGAAAACAGACATTTTAAAGATGAATGGACTGACCAATACATGTTCATTCTCCAGCAAGGCAGTACAAAACGTTTGTTGTGTCTTTTATGTGTTGAAACCGTGGCGCTGATAAAAAGCAGGAATATTAAGCGGCATTACGAATCCAAACACAGAACATGAGCCAGGGCATGAGCTCAGTATGAGAGGTCTACGCGTGTCTTCACACACTCATTTACAGGCCAGCAACGAGCAAATGAATGCTCACTTAAGATTGCATGGATTTTGGGGCAACATAAAAAAAACTTTCAGTGACACGACTGTTGTTAAGGAGTGCTTGAACGCCGCTGCTGAGACGTTACTTGAAGGTAAACAAAGGGATGAATTGCGTGAAAAAAGGGTTAGGGTTAGCGTTAACCCTTTAACCCTAAGCAAATCCCAATGTGAGCTGCAACGAAAACCAGAAAATCTGAAATGTTATCAGATGACGCACTGTCACAGCTTCATGCGGCTGTTCAGAGTGCCCCATCCTAAGCCATTGATGAGTCTTCAGATGTAACAGATAATGCCCAGCTTTTGGTTTATGTGTGATTGTTTCATCAAGACAAGAAAGAGATCTGTGAGGCCCTGTTGGGTATAACACCACTTGAGACACTGTGTTGCTTACTTGAAATGAAGGCCTAATGCTCTTTTTGTGTTTATTTGAAATGTAGGCCTAGTGTACCTTTTTTGCTTACTTGAAATGTAGGCCTGATGCACTTTGTATTTATTTATAGTGTAGGCCTAGTGTTCCTGTTCTGCTTACTTCACATGTAGGCCTTATGCACTTTTTATGTTTACTTGAATTGCAGGCCTAATGTACCCGTTATGTTTACTTGAAATGTTAATGTGCGTTATTTTGTCTTACTAGTTTTTCATGGTTAAAAGTAAGCTATTTGGAAATTGAAAATAAATACATCTGAAATTATAAGGTAATATGCCGTGTTGATTGTATTTGACAAAAGAAGGCTATTAGGACGTGGTAGGTTCAGACCTTTCTTGGAAGGAATTTTTAGTAACTGGACCTTGTTCAATTTTAATTGAAGACCCCTGGTGTATATTATTAAGGCAAGGCCAGCTTCTGAAATTGATAATGTTTGCAAATGTTACAAATATGATAATAATTGTATCCACAGTGAAACTACCCTTTTGGAATTCATGTGTGCGCATGCATGTATAGACGTTTAGTCCTCTGGTGTCTTTAGCTTTTGTTTTGTTTGTGTGTTTCCATGGCCATGTGAGATGAGATTAAATGTTAGAACTCAGGAGTGAAGGCTAATTAAAGTCACTTCTCTTCATTATCAAAGATCCTCTTTTTCTAAGCTATGCTACAATATTAGAAAAAGATACATTAGCTCAATTAGCTTAGCTCTAAAGTCATGATTTTGTATCACAGTGTAAACTTTTTTGATCTTTGTGTGTGGTGTGCGTGCGCATGTGTTGTGCATCTTTGTGTGTATGCTACTTACCGATGGAATCAGAGTTCTTCTGTGGCGTTGCAACACGCAGGAAGATCTGCTGTCTCCACGAGTGGCGTTGGCTGCGCAGAGGACTCTCCCCGACCACATGCATCAGCCCAGGGCTTGACAGGGCGGCCACATCGCTAGATATACCACACACACACACACACACACACACACACACACACACACACACACACACACACACACACACACACACACACACACACACACACACACACACACACACACACACACACACACACACACACACACAGAGAAAGACACAAATGGCTAAAACATCACACAGCTTGCAGACAGATATATCGCATATCGAGGGCAAGAAATACTAAATCAAACACAATCCAACATCCGCAGAGATGGCGCAGTGTGTGTTTCCCCGTCCGCTCATGGTTGTGCGTGTACCTGCTCTTGAGCTCTGGACTATCGTTCTCCTGAACGGGGGCCAGGAACTGGAATTTGAGGAAGTTGGGAACAGAGGAAGAGGAGCGTAGACGCGCACGCAGGCCTCCCAGAGGACTGGGGGTGGTGGGGGAGGACGAGATGGAAGAGAGGGAACAGGAGAAGGAGAACAGTACAAGCCAGAAGGAAACAAAGGAAGGTCACAGCATGGAAGATAGAGCTGAAGGGACGATATGGAATGACCGCTGGAAGGAATGAACGGGAGGGAGGGACCCCCCCCACGACGCTCACCTTTTCCTGTTGAGTCTCCCCCCCGACGAGGGGGGGGAGGGGTGCTGGGGAGGGGGAGGAGAGCGAGATGAGGAGCAGGGAGGAGGAAGACATGAGTCTGAAGAAAGTCTGAGGCCATGTGAGAAAGAGAGCAAGAGAGAGAGAGCGAGAGTGAGAGCGAGGAGCGAGAGAGAGATTAAGAAAAACAGAGATAGAGAATGACGTTATAAGATAGATAAAGCTAAAGAAAATGTTCTGCAAAGACTGATAGCGCACAGACTAAACAAAAAAACAATGCCGGGTTTCAAAGAGGGAAATGGAAATAAAGCAGACTCATGCTGCATGTAGAGGTGGACAGGAAACGACTCATCCTTGGACAGGAAGTGTGCGCGCGCATGTGCGTCGCGTCGTGTACACGCGACCCAGAGTAAAGCGATCGCAGACACATTTTCTGTTTAGTGTTCACATTCTAAACCGGTAAGTATACACCCCATTTCACTCTCTACCCCCCCGACCCAGCCACCACCTACTTGCTCTGGTGCGGCGTGTCTGTGCTGACGGAGTAGTGTCGCACCAGTTTGGGCTTGGACCCGGGCGTCAGGTCCGGGGGCGCCAGGGGGTCCGTGTGGGCCGGCGAGGGGTCCGCGGAGGTGGGGGTCGGGGGGTGGCTGTAGGTGCTGGCCCGCCGGCGGAAACCCTGCTGCTGCTGCTGCTGCTGCTGCTGCGGCGTGCCCCCGGGGGACGGGGAGAGGGGAGAGGAGCAGGGGTCCAGCCGCTTCAGGTCCCCGGTGGAGTTGTGGCCCCTGTGACGAGAGGCGCGGCATCAACACACGGGGCGGGGGGAGAGGACGTCACTTAAACGTCCCTCGCTTCAAACAGGGGGACATCCAAAGCACCACGAGACAGCGGCCGCAACATGCCCTGTTTTCACTCCGTCCCTCCAGGCAGCGCAGCCGGAGCCTCAGGCCTCACAGCGCCTGACTCCGTGACACGCCGCAGGAGGCCAGGCCCATGGGAAGCTGACGCACACACATGCACCTGACATTGCTGTTGCATAAAAGTCATTGGGCACTTGATATTGCCTATAGAAATGAGCGCATTCTGTTGAGAGCCAGAGCACAGGTATTATCAATACATGACATGAAAGTTTAACTTCATTTACTGCCATTAATTATTATCAATTACATTTATTATCTATTGATTCTGTTTTCTATTGACTACGGAACAATAATATCGTGCACATTGTATATTGTACAGAAAGATCCATCCAATAAGCAATGGACATATTGCATTAAGGAACACCAAAACCAGAATTTTGACCCCGCTATGGCCATAACCCTAACCTCCTTGAGGGGGAATCAGTTAATCAGCGTGTCCTGTGTTGTTCCGGGTTCAGAAGACAATTTTAACAAATGTTTTTCTATAGCGGCCGCCTAACTACCCAGGTTTGGGTCTTAAACCTTTATAATAAATTTGTCAGGACAGGACGTTTAAGCCTTTCTTCCAACCTTCCAGGGTAAAGAGATTGAGGTTACCATCGCTGGCCAAGGTTGGGTTCTGTTAGCCGAGGAAGGATACTGACAATGGGAAGACTGTCATTTGATTTGAGTCCTCTTCTGAACCCGAGATGAAATCACATTTATTGAGATTCTGCCGGTCCGATTTTTCTACAGTGGTGATCAATTCCATGAAACGCGTGGTAAAACAAGTATGTGTGGGAGGTTGTGACTGTGTGTGACTGTACCTGAGGGAGCTGGTAGGTCGTATGGGTGAAGAGGGGGGCAGGGGTTCATCTAGAGAACCCTGCTCAGGGGTGATGGTGGAGCTGGACGAGCAGCCGTCGCTCCCCTCACTGATATCCCTCTGAGCCGGCTTCCTGCTAGCCTGGAGGGACACACACACACACACACACACACACACACACACACACACACACACACACACACACACACACACACACACACACACACACACACACACACACACACACACACACACACACACACACACACACACACACACACACACACACAAAATTCGCTGATGCCATTTATCAGGGAAATTCATTAAATAACATACGCATACGAGTACGAATCCAGACCCACAGACCTTCCAGATGCCCTCCAGGGACTCTGTGAGTGAGCGCTTGGCTCTTGTCTTGAACTCTTCCAGACGCTGGCGACTGCTGCTCTGCTGCTGCTGTGTCACCTCTGCTGGGTTGGGATCATCGCTGACCTGTAGAGGGAGACAGAGAGACACACACTTAGGCCTCATGCAAGCCACTCAGTGTCATGGACATGGACACTTTTCTTTTCTGTGTATAATAAAGCATGGGGACGGGTAACTAGTTTGGATTCACTGCTTGTTTTAGTCCTTGTCTGAATCGTGATAAACCTGGGTGTCTGCGGCCATAGCATTTGGAATATTAAATAGTAGGGGTGTGCATCGCTCCTTTATAGGACATTCCGATACGTATCTAGATACATGCTTTACGATACGATTCAGGGACGATACACTTTAATATGGAACGATTCGATGCGAATCGACTAAATGTGCGATTTGATGAGATATGATTCAATCCGATAGATATAGTTAATATTAGTTAAATGTTAACACATTCATTTTCTATTAATTCAAATAAGTCTTCTATAAAAGAGCTATTGACTTCTTACAAATATATATGGTATAGGGACCATGGAATCTCAAGATTTTATATTTGTTTCTTTGAAAAAGTGGGAGACAACTGTGTCAATTTAGAACAACATTTCTATTTATCAATTTATTTATAGACTTGATCACTGTCCAACACAATTTACAAATAGCAAGGCTTCTGTCAATATTCCCCTCCTTCTTATAAAACCCAAAGGACTTCCAAATGTTTGATTTTAGTTTCGTGGTGCACTGGAAATCGTTTCACAGTTTTTCTGACATATTGTATTGTTCTATTTTTAATATAGCAGTTTTTCACACGCTCACAACTCGAGACGGGGTTACCTGTTCGCGAGAGGCGCGCAAACACAAACACACAAACACGCACACACAAACACACACACGAATCCGCGCACTTCCTCAAATTCCATTTTTATAATCTTATGGAAACGGAATAAAATGAGTTGACAATGCTTTCTTGATATCAGGCTATAGCTTCACTCAACCGATTCCCAAAGTATAAATAATCCAACCGATTACCGATTCGGTGAATCGTTACACCCCTATTAAATAGGCTTAATAGCTCATAGGTTACATTTTTTGTTACACTCCAAAACCCAATATTCATCCGTATTTCGTGTGTGCTCAGGTTTATTTGGTGTGTGCTCAGGTTTATTTTAATTTCAAGCACTGTGCAATATCTGGTATCCTCTGGTTAGGATAATTAACAGATATTAATAGCGTTGCTGATAAGGGATATATTCACGTCATTAGATAATGGACTGAAGTTACCAGAAGCCACAATGGAGATCCGGAGTCATTTATATTTCCCTTCCCAATGCAATCATTTGGCAAAATTGTATTTCCCATTCTAATGCATTATTATAAACTGTATCACAACACAGTGAAAGACCAACAACAACAAGCCTACAATCAGAAGGAGCTGAAAAACAACTTAACTTGTAGATAAGTGGGGGTCAAATAATATAGTACAATAAGAAAGGTAAACAGTGAGAGTGGCAGTTAGCAAGTCAAAGAGAGTGAAAGAGAGAAAAGAGCCGTGAGGTGGTGCAGCTGGACATCATCTCTGAGATCGCGTACTGGACCTTATTTGGAAGTGCTAACACCAAGACTTTATACAATCTCTGCAGTCCAGCTAGAATCTTTCAAATCACATGACTCAGGCCTAGGTCTTAAGGCTCAGCATGTGCTCCATATAGAGAGACCCACCTGCTTACTCTCCCCAGGCTGAGAGTGCTGGTGACCCTTCTGCTGCTCCTCGTAAAGGCTCCTCAGACTGGCCATCACCATCTCGTTCTCCTCCTGCTCAGACTTGGCCCGCTGGAAGAAAGACAGTTGTCTATTGAACAACCAGACACAAATTTGTATGCATGTTCATTTGACGTGGTACAAGTGTGGTGTATATATATATAAAACAATATTTAAGGTTAAACCATATTTTATTCTTTTTGTGTTTTCCAATCCAAAAATGCAATGCCTTTAGTGTGCTTCACTCATATTATATGTGGTATAGCCTGCAGTCATTGTCTCATTACCCCATTACACCCTTAACTAATAAGCATATAAAGACTAATGTAATTGGACTTGCACTGTACTTCAACAACAGTGCCACCAGGGGTCAGTCTTCACATTGGGTTCAGTTTAGACAGGACATCACATGTCAATATAAAAACACCATGTACCAAACATCATGTATTACATCCATGACATTGAGATAAAGAGAGGACAACTTCATCAACATAATCCATGAAGTGGAGTCACAAGTGAGGTTTAGGCTGAGGGACACAGTCACACTGATATGCCTTATTGGTTCAAGGTTATTCCTAGCTGTACACCGCTATACAAAGAGTCATTCTTTCAGGAAAACATATGGCTTCGAGGGGCGAACTTGGGAAAGCTATAAAAAAAGACAGCGAAAAAAAAAAGGCAGAAGATGAAAAGAGGGAGAAAGATGCAGATTTTTTTTTTGACAGAAATTAAGCATGATTTGTGTGCCAGTGTGAGGCCCACATGTACAGCATGTGACCCCACTGTGATTTACTACAGTTAAGCCGGTTAGAAAATGCAGATAAACTGGTTGTTATAGCGCTGCCTTCGCATAAGACAGCCCTCCGGGGATGATTCAGACAGTGGTGAATCTCACTAGAGTACACTCCTCACAAACACTGATGCAGGTGATGACACACACACACACACACACACACACACACACACACACACACACACACACACACACACACACACACACACACACACACACACACACACACACACACACACACACACACACACACACACACACACACACACTCTACCATTTTATTCTCGAAGACGGCGGCCTGGGCTTCGTTGTCCAGGGTGGCCAGGTGTCTCTGGAGCTCCAGCTTGGTTTTTGACGGCTGGAGACCTGAAACATTGAACCATTTTCCAAAGCGTGCAAGAGTCAAGGGGGAAGCATACCTCAAAATGCTGACCGAGAACAACAAAGTTATTGGTGGACAAACTGATTTCACACTGAATGCCGTTGCAGTTTGATCAATGACGTCCCATTAGTGGATCGCAGCGTTGGGTCACAAATAACATTGTGACCATCCCCTTTACCAGCCTTTAGACAAATATCGACACATGATTTGAATAAATAAAATACAATAATGATGGTCCCGGAGCAGCCGTGTCTCGGGGCGGTTGGGGCGTCTCACCCTCTATCCTCTCACACAGCCGGTGAAGCTGCTGCATGGGGCAGCTGTCGCACTGCTGACTCTGGGTCCGGACGCTCTGCTGCAGGGCGGCCACCGAGAACGCCTGCTTCAGGGTGAGCATGATCTCGTCTACCTGCGGTGGACAAAGGGGAAACTAAAGGTCACCATTGCCCCGCTGGGCGATTTCAGACTGATTCAAAAGTTCAAAAATTAGCCGACCAGTTCCAAGTATTTTTCCAGGTTGGTTTTTCATTAGATGCAATGAAAATTAGGGTAATGTCATTTCAAAAGGGCCAGGACAAAAGAGTAGGATAGATAGACAAAAATGCACAAAAATGCATAAAAATGCTCTTTCTACTATCAGTAGAAAGAGCCACACACTGTACATAGGATACAGTACATGCACATGTGTCGATCACATTACCTGCTTGCAACTTCAAACTGTGAACATTTTATGGAAATGTGGTATGGAAATAATTGCCAGCCGTCTTTGGCTACAAGTTATTTGCATTTTAATGACCAATAAAGATACTTAACTGTAACGAGGACGGTTGTGAATTGTGAAAGGACCACGAGCGATTGTAAACACCCTTATCACTCAAATCTGTTAGAATACAGAAAAAGGCCCCTTGGGAAAATGTGCCGCTATTCATATCTGCATAGAATAATAATCCCTTTGATTGAATAATCCCCCCCCCCCAATACACACACCAGTCCGCCCACCCGTTCACGCATACTGGGCATAATTTTGCCCCGGCCTGTTGCTGACATGGCCAACGTCCCTCACCAGAGATTCATCTGTACACTGGAAGACGTAGCAGACAAAATGGCAGCTTGCTCCGTCCACCGTCTCTCTGCAGATGAAGCCAAAGTGATCCACGTGATGAATGCCCTGTGGAGAGAGACACACGCAAACTGCTCAGTGACACACACACACACACACACACACACACACACACACACACACACACACACACACACACACACACACACACACACACACACACACACACACACACACACACACACACACACACACACACACACACACACACAGTGCCTGGTACCTGGGAGCAGAAGGATATCTCCCTGAAGCTCTTCTCGATGGCCACCTTCTTGGTGTCCGGACTCACCAAGAATATCTGGGACCTCCCGACCTGGAGGGGAGCAGGGAAACAATGCAGCAAGAGGAGGCTTCAATAGGTTGACCCAAAGCCAATCTCCGGGTGGCTCTTGTGCGTGGGCCAAAGTGTGGTGCACGCGGAACACGGTGGATGTGGTATATTTGTGGTGAGGCTGACTCTAGGTCATTCATTAGTCTTGGTTTCAGACTGGAGCTCCAGGAATCAGACCTGTGGTGTTTTTCCATGAGCTTGTTTGGCCGTGCCGGGTCTTAGCGTATGTACTGATTTGTGCTACCACTACCAGTTTAACGTGCCGAGGAGCCTGAGATGGACCGGGCCAAAGCGAACCCGCACCGCTTCCAAGTGGGCTGTGGTAAGGTCTAACCCTGGTGGCCAAATTTTAGGAATATAGACCTAGAAAAATACAATATTCTGTGCGTTCTTGTGTATGAGACGCATCGCCAATCTCAAAGAGTATGGCTAGAGTCCTCAACATCTTGATATCATTCTTTCGTTCCTATAACTATACAAGCATAAATGGTAATGAACGCTTAGGTAGGAGCACTCTGATTTGAGTTACATGATGGTCTCTTGCAGAACAAAATAGATTGTTGAAACAGAACAGATGTCTTTCAGATTAGTCTTGGTTTAAAGATCGGACATTGGGCAATTTTTCCAATTTGAGATAGTTTTTCCCTAATATCAAGGACATCGAGACACTCAGGGAAAAATGAGTGAAACCTTTTTCAATGCCTATACTGTACTAATATAAAATAAATCGTCTCTCAATGAGCAAGGAAGCCAAAAAGGGGGAATATTGAACATCAAACTGAATCAACCATCGTGGATATCATTGTGTGTGTCACGTCCATCTGAAACAACCCAATTACCACATTAAGTGTGAGGTTTGTTGTGTCTTCGACTAAAGACAAGCACATCAGTTAAAAACACAGCTTCAAGCAGTTCGCCCGGTATTAATGGAAATGAAAATCCTAGCCGAATCCAAGTCAAACCACGTCAAGCTGGGCCAGTATTGAGCAGTCGAGGCAGAAGCAGATGTAACCATGGAGATGGGTTAAGCTATCTTGGGGGGAATGGTCGACGCCCCCTGCTCCTTCACATATCTATCATTGCAGAAAGTGAAAAGAAGCGTTGACTCAGCTTCCGATGCCACGGGATCATATCAGGGATCATATCCTGCCTTGGGAGGGATACAGGAAGACTGGAATTGCTTAGGAATCATTAAAAAGTCTGGAGGTCACCGAGGTGAAATCATTGTGATGAGTAGCCGGAACGTGCCTTCAGTCATCATTCGTTTTCCTTACACACACTCAGTGGTCTCTTAACACAGTCGTCTGCTTCAGTGGTGTAGCTTGGTATGTTCAGTAAGTGATTAAAATACTAAATAAATAGAAGGGTCTGTAGGAGCTAATTTTCTGTCTGACTATCAAGGAAATGACAAAGAAGAACTTTGTAATGAAGTACAAATACTACACCTCTATAATTGAAGCTGGGGTGGAAAGAAAGCCTTGAATAAAAACTTTTAACTATTAAAATAAATGATTAAACTGGGACTTCCTTCTTTTATAATAATTGTTTGCAGTAGCTTGAGCTGTCGGACACTGATAACAAGAGCAGTTACAGGAACTGCCTGAATGAGATCCTCAAAAAGAACATTGCCTGCTGTAGGTCCAGTCTGAATGAGAAGAAATGTTACAAATCACTAAATCCCCTGGCTCTGGCTGTGTGTGTACCCGTCTCCGAGATGCAAACCTTACCATAAAGAGCATGGTCCTGTTCTCCTGCAGGCTGGTGGGCCGCACCCCGGTGGAGTGGCAGTGGGCGTCGTCGGCGTGGCTCAGGGTGATCTCTGGCGAGAGGCCGTTCTCGTCCAGGGCCTGCAGACAGGGGAAGCTGGGGTCCCTCTTGTACAGCAGGGGCCGCCTGGGCGCCGTTGGGCTCTCTGCCAGCCCGTCGCCACCGCCGTCGCTGAGCGACCCGTTGGAGTGGAAGGACAGCGCCCTCTTCAGCCCGCCCGCAAGCCCCCCGCCACCACTGCCTTTGGCCCCGCCCCCCGAGCCACGCGATTGGCTGAACTTCTCGATGCACTCGTCGATGAGGGCGGGCGGCGCCTTCTTGTGCGCCACGGTCACACGGCCGCAGAACAGCACCTCAAACTTCTTGGCGAAAGCCGTGGGGGACAGCTGAGGGGCAGACAGCGAGGACGTGGTCATGGTCGTCGTCCCGGCTGCCGTCGTCGTCGTTGCGGAGATGGAGGAAAAGGAGGGGCAGCTTTGGGCGATGGCAAGGCCCCTGGAGGCGGTGGGCGGAGAAGCGTCGGGGGTGGGTGTGACATCATCAGTGCGTGCGGCGCTCTTGCCCGCTTGGCGCAGTGTGCTGATGATCTCAGGGACCTGGGGAGGAGTGAGACACAGAGAAGGTCAGGTATTGCCGTGTCAACATGAATATTCAGGGACGTGGGTCTGTATTTCTTATTAATGCACATCTTTGTTCTACAGAAATAGGGGATGGTCTTTTAACATTGGGTTAAAATTTGATTTTGAAATATGAAACACAAAAATAAACATGAAAAACATAAGAAAGTACCCCCTAATGTTTGACTTTTAAAAACCTGGATAGGAATTCATAATTGTTCACATCTCTGCTCTCCTCACACAAGCTCATTTCAAATCAAGCACAACCGACCAGAACACCATAATTTTCCCTGTGCAAATCAAAACAAATAACAGCGTATTGCCAGATTAAAATAACTAATCTGTCCTTCTTGAAGGTTCACCATCAGTGTTACAGATGCATAGTGGGCTAGGTGGAATAACAGCAGATGCCCGCTGCAAAACAGTGGCTCAACTGGTAAAACATGAGGGGGATAGGGAGTGTTGTGCGTGTGAGTGTGCGTGCACCTGTGTATCAGTGCACGACTGCTTGACCAGAAAAAGCTTAGCTATCGTCAAATCAGACAACATTGCGCAGGAAACCACACAGCGATAATGAAGTTTATACAAATACTCCTAATTGGGATAAGCAGGGAGTTTAACTTCACACACTGAACTTGGAACCTGCCTTTTCTTCAATCATTCCAATGTCGTTTCAACCTGAGTCATCAAACAAACAAACACCATCAAACAAAGCCAAGAGCCCCTTGCTTTCTGTCACTATGATCATTTGAATATCTTGACATCCTAGTTATACTTCGACATAAACCTGTGTTACTAAAAGGAGCAATATCTGATAAAAGAAAGGAATAAACCATGGGTCTGTTTTTTGGGAAAAAAATTGACAGGGCTGGGCGATTAAACAAATTTCAATCTCGATTTCGATTATAGCGTCAAACGAGCAAAAATATAATAATATAATAATAAAACAATAATATATTAGATTTTTCGATTATTATTTTTTTAGTATTTATAGAAAGCGCAGAAAGTATAGAAACAGCTGGATACAGATACATTATTTTACACATTTTTTCACAATCATGTTTTCATGTTTTCACAACTACCGTTGTTACGAAAAGAGAGCTGAGCCGCAAGGCAAAGCTCTCGATCTACCGGTCGATCTTCGTTCCTATCCTCACCTATGGTCATGAGGTTTGGGTGATGACCGAAAGGACGAGATCGCGGGTACAAGCGGCCGAGATGAGTTTTCTCAGAAGGGTGGCTGGCGTCTCCCTTAGGGATAGGGTGAGAAGCTCAGCCATCCGTGAGGAACTCGGATTAGAGCCGCTGCTCCTTTACTTAGAAAGGAGTCAGCTGAGGCGGTTCGGGCATCTGGCAAGGATGCCCACTGGGCGCCTCCCTTGGGAGGTGTTTCAGGCACGTCCAGTGGGGAGGAGACCTTGGGGAAGACCCAGGACTAGGTGGAGAGATTATATCTCAACACTGGCCTGGGAACGCCTCGGGATCCCCCCGTCAGAGCTGGTCAATGTGGCCCGGGAAAGGGAAGTCTGGGGCCCCCTGCTTGAGCTGCTCCCCCCGCGACCCGACCCCAGATAAGCAGATGACGATGAGATGAGATGATGAAACCATCGTGATTATGATTTTTCTCCCATAATCGAGCAGCACTATGATGGGGAACGCCCCACTTAGTACTGCACATGGTTTATTACACTTATACCACAGTAACCTACAATGACCTGATATTAGCTACTTTATAACAATATTTTTGTTTAATCAACTTAATCAGCTGAAGATCAAATATTATTCTACGGTGCTTTGAGCATATTGTTTTTGGGTTGTCAGGGAAACATCTGGTCAGGCTTTCTACCGTGATGTTGGATTTGTACTGCACTGATTTGGAAACTGTCAAATGGCCGAGGTGTCAGGCGAATGTAAATGACTGCACACACTTGGAATGTCGCTGACCAATCAGAGCCAAGTACTCAACAATACTGTAGTATAATTATGAATTATAATGATGTGTGTGTAGTTCAACCGGCTTCGGTCCTTTTTTACCAACAATAAGGTTCTGTATTCCATGGGAAGGTCCCCCCGGCCAGAAAATTCTGGAAAGAAGAAAGTCTTAAAGAAAAGCAGGACAATAAAAGATGCCGAAACTCTAGCCTATATCTCAGTCCAGAAGACTTTTCCACTTCTCCTATTTCTTTACTTTACTTATTTTTTCCCTCTCACATGCTACGTGTCTAGATTTATAGTCAGGTCATTTTCAATTTCTACAACGCCAACAAACGTTAACTCACACGCGACATATTTTATGTCTGGAGTGAAATACTAACCCAGACATCACCAATATAAAACTCATGCATGATGCATTGCTGATCCAAACCAACCAGGAGAAGTCACTGGGCAATAAAGGAAAGCAAGGGAAGGTTAACAATAATCACTAGTTACTCATCACTCCAATACTGTTCTATACAACAAAGAGACTACTCTCACCCATCAAAATATTCACATCAGCTGTGTCATCGACCACAGTCGAGATTACAACAGTTGCATGAAACAGCATTAGCTCCTGCCGGCATCCAACTAGTCATTATGAAACAGGAAATGACACGGGTGAAACACAGCCCTTTCCATGGTCACCCCAGAGAGTTCCCATGTGTATGTCGACATTGATACGCCATGGGGACACACCCACACACACACACACACCCACACACACACACACACACACACACAAAAGCTCTTTCAATAATTGTTCCCATCAATAATTGAATTAAGAATACCATGAAAACCTTCTAAGAATCCCCAGCCCTCAAAACTCTGACCATGACACATCTGCTTAGATCCGCCTACAGTATATCCCATGCTGGGACCAACTAGACTCTTCTCGGACCCAGCAGTCCCACTATGTTGTAGCAGAACTCCTGGGGGACACGGCACAAAGGCCTGGCCGGAAACCAGAAACTGAAGGGACGGATATATGCCCCGTATCTCATTTCATCACAGAGATATTCTAACGAAGAGAAACTGATTTGCGCAATTAAAAAAGCTTCAGAGTTCTATTAACTGTATGCCAGTATTCCTACACTGGCCAGTCTACAGGGTGTTGATTTGAAACCTTTTTGACTGTTTAACACAGCTAGGAGGGTTTGTGTCTGCTGTTAATAGCTGATTACATGCTTACAGATTACAGGTTCCAGCAACATAATTGGCAGAAAATAAGAAGAAGCAAGAAAAAGAGTCTCAATTCACCCAGATTTGAGCAGACTTCAGATTAGTAATCGAAAGTCTGATTTGCGAGAATAAATATAACACTTGAAGACCTGAAGACCGGTTTTTCCTCACAGAAGAGACAAGGAAGAGGCCTACTGCCTGAAATATATCAACAGTTAACCAAAGCAATGGGATGCAGCTTTCCCCCAGCTCCTCCACAAGCCTAATGTCAGCCACTACCAACAACCGGAAGAGGGGAGAGCCGAGGGAAGAGAGGCAGAGAGGTAGACCAGACACCCAGAGGAGCAGATCATGCAGGGACACGCTTTGTTCATCTGGGCTTAAATTCAGCAGGCAGACGGACAGACAGACAACAGGATGTGTAATCCACGTCCCATTGCAACGTTGACACTGCAACCTTTCTGTGAGTGGAACAAAGAAAGAATCTTTGCTTGTTTTGGTCCAAAAGCAAATATCAAACGGCAGGCCTAGCCGAAATCCAAAAGGACATGAGGAACTAACTACTCCATTAAGATATGTGGGTCAATACTATGCACCACTTTCTTCTACAATATTGGCCCTTCCTAGTTGATTTTCCATGGCATTGTTATTTTGTCCAACTCAACATCCATCAACTCATTTCATCCTTCTTTTCATGCACTGTAGCCCAAGCGTTCCAAAACAAAGGGGTTTAAGAGTGTTCAATTGGAATGCCTGCTCACTGTAAAGTAACATCACATCAAATACACAAATGACCACTATGTACAACCAACCATGTTCCTAAAGTTTTAGCCATTGTTTTTACAACATGGACTTGGTTCCCAATCCCCAGTGGCCTAGAAGCGGTATTGACCCCATTCTGGATGTGTTCCAAACCAAGGCACCCAATAATAAAAGCCAACCAGGAAGTAGCGGCTGGGAGCAGAAGCTAGGGGTTGAGTCATGCTGGTGATGTCATTCCAATATGAGCTGCCACTAGGTCTACAGAGGCTCCGATAGGGGAGTGTGCAACGTCCTTGCTCAGTCTTGCCTGGATATAAGGTGTGTTTGGCCCAACTTTGTTGTCTGTTAAAGCTGCCTCAGAAACACTGAGGCCCTTTTGTGCTGCAGTATTGCACCAACCGCCAAGGCGAACCCAGCCGATCTCAGGGGTGGTGGTGGTGGAGGAGGACGTTACATCATACCTCTTTCCAAACAACACAAGAAGTTGTCTGTTTTACGGCTCAGGCTTCAGATAGCCTGAGCCGTAAAAAAATCGTGCCTTCACATTGATAACAAGAGTTGAGTTTGTTAGCATTGTGACCACCATTCTAAGAACAGGAAGATACAATGCATCAGTACATGTGGTTCAAAAACAGCGCCTGTGGGGGTGGAACAGACAGTATAGTTTGTACGTATTCATATACAAACTATTATAAAAGGTTCAATCTTATCTTCTAGAGAACTCAAGGCTTGAATATGCTGGCAGAGAGGGATAATACTCTTCTCCACACAGCATCTGGACAGCGTCTACAGTTAATGTCCGTAGAGATGATGGATGGCAAAAGGAGTTTAGGAATAACAGGAACACAAAAAGCCCTGTTAAGGTCAACCAAAGGGCTACGATTCTGGTAAATACATACGACAGTGAGAGGAGATAAAACAGCATGATGGAGATCCAGCTGCAACCCAAATGTGCTGACCTGAGCACCACATTTCGAATATAAAAAAACCGGCATTGGCAGCACAGGGACTTGGTATTGCGCTGCATCAGAATGTGCACTTGTGACAACAAATTAGTCAAACTTGAAATCCTGCCAACAGCTTGTTTTCCCAGCACACCTGTAAGCCCACAATTATTGTGTCAAAAGGCTAAAAGCAGGCCTAGGTTTATGGCTCTCTGATCAGGGCAAGCTCAATATTTATAGTCACACTACTGGTCTTTTAAAAGAGCACCACCGCCACCTACAACCACCTACACCTTAGACCTACAAGAAAGTCTAAACATCAAACATCCGCATGAGTCAGGTGAGAGTGGTTAGTTCAACCTGTAGGTCCATTTGTAACCCAACACAAGCGGAGCTCCAATGGAACAGCTTTTCTTTTTAAGCCTACTTGTTCACTCTGATGCCGTTTCTTTAAAGCTGTCCTCTTTTATACCATGTCCTGCTCCTTCATTCCCCACCACTGCACACAGCGTCTCCTTCCACACGGTAGCTGGTAGTTTTGCCCGCACCCGGGGGCCCAGTGTATCAACAGTGCATCCACCCCCTCCCCGTTTTTTAGGTCAGCCCTTCTGGATGTGTACAGCAGGCCCCATCTGCCTTCTGTCTTCTGACACGAACATCGTTGTGTTTACCTCTTGCACTTCCTCCTACCTGGTTGGCTTCAGTCTCTGGACATTTAACTCTCGGGATAACAATCAACCGTACCGAACACTGGCTAAGGCTGCGTGTTTGTGCCGTTATTGGCATCACAACACAGAAAATTACACAGCCCACTTACCGGTTCTCAGTGTAACAGGGTTGCAATGACCTTGAATTGCACGCAGGAAGAAACACAACGCACAAAGATAGATATGCCCACTGTAGGAATCGGCCACCTTTTCCAATGGTCCAGTGGGCTACACAGACTATAGCTGGTGGTGGGAGAGGGTAACAAACTTCACCAGCATCAGGGGAAAGCCTGCCCACTATCCAGCAGCATACACACCTTCAACCTAATGACACCCGGTCCCATACAAACATTCACATGAACACAACACCGTAGCTCTCTGTTCCCAGGATGAAATGGAGGCTTGACTCCATCTCAAAAAATGTTGTCGTTGAACGTTGGCAAACCTTCACTGCTCCAACGGTAAGCTACTTACTGAAAGACAGTGAATACATTGTCCTGTTCCAAGTCAACCGATGTTCAGATGAGGTTGGCCTCAAAGAGGAAGTCAGTGGCCTTACGCAGAGGCCTGTAATGGGGGGGGGGGGGGCATGTTGTCTGGCAGCCTGGAGGTATTAAAAAGGGGCTTCTGTTGCACTCACCTCTCAAGGAAAGGAGGAAGTTACACCAAAGGAAAACGTTACCTGGAAACGCACCCAGCAAAACAAACTACAACTCAGCCTCCTCCTAGGTTTGTGCCTGTGTGGAGGACCATTAGTAGAGGCTTCTCAGGGCCCTACTTATTAACATCCCATCAGCGCTGCACAATCCTTCAGGCTTTCACAACCACATCATTATGCTGATTCAGCAGAGCTCAATACAATCAAATAAAGCAACGAACTCTGGAGGAAAAAGGCTGTGATACATTTCTGGAAAAGGGGAAGCTGACAAAAGTGCTGTTGGAACATTTACAACGTTGCCTAGATGGAATGAATACATGGTAACATGTGGAAGTGCTTTATGAAGAAGCCACACGTTAAATGGGCCGTGTAGATGGTTGCACTGCATGTACTGCTTTGGTCCACTGTCATACACCGGCCTGTAAGGAATGCTGCAGCTGCCAGCTACTTATGTGGAATGATTAACATTATTAAACAGCTGATAAAGGCCTAATCTTGGAAAGAAAACACTTGAAAGAACATAAAAGAATACATCTCATTTTTGGAAAGTTCAATTATCATAGATAAGCAGCCCTAGTGGACTGTGGTTCGTTTTTGATTCAACATTGTTTAAAATATTGTTTTAATGAGAGGATTCAAAAAGTTCTGTTTTGCTCAGAAACTGAAACAAACATTGTGTACGTGTATGTTAACACTGTATATTATTTCCAAAATAATATGCAAGCAGTAAAACATTTAGATTGTTTTTCTGAGACTATTTGTTCATAAAAAGCTCATTAAAAATTAACAATTGACATACTTGTACCAATTGATATAGCAGGGAGACACTAAAGTCAAAGTCACCTCCCTAAAT
The DNA here is from genome assembly GCF_026213295.1 of Gadus chalcogrammus. Lineage (NCBI taxonomy): Eukaryota > Metazoa > Chordata > Actinopteri > Gadiformes > Gadidae > Gadus > Gadus chalcogrammus. The sequence continues at coordinate 8,814,940 of NC_079414.1, read as the reverse complement.
GCACATTAATAACGGCAGAGTCCATGACTGAACCAACCATGTGACCCTGCTAATGGTTCACACTGGGGCATCAGACCGGGCTCCAAAGGAGGCTAGCGAAGCCAATGATACATCCAACAGCTCAGGGGGTGGGGTGGGTAGGGGAAAACCACTACATAAACAACCAGAAGTCAGCTGAAAGTCCCAATTCTGGACTTCCCATGGTCATGTGGCCCAGTGGAGCCGAGCCCAGGATCAAGGTCCCGCCTGCTCAGGAGACTTACCACCAGGACTGGCCTGACCTGAGAAAGGCCCAGGGGAACAGGAATGTCTTAAATCTAATGAGAGGATAAGGGAGTGTTTGGGGAGCATGGGAATTGTCCAGCAGGGTGCAGTCCTATAATGACTCCCCTCACAGGGTGGCAGAAAGGTTTAGCAGCCACCAAAAGTCGAAGACACCGACGTCATACCATGAGACGCGGACCATTTAACGGCACAAAGAGAAGGCAGGGAGGTGACGGGCTCTCTGAAATGTGAGCTTGGGGATACAATGAGGCGACTTGTTGCAGGGCTCAGCCATACCAAACAAGATAAGAGGGGGATGTTCAGGACAAAATACTGGAAATCACAGAGGTGGGCCACTGGCCACCACAGGCGAATTTATTTATTTTATTTGAATTATTATTTATAAATTATTTATAATTATTTATAACTTTGAACAGATAAGATCAGAAGTGAAGCTCTTCAAAATGAATACAAATACGTTTATAGCTGACAGAAAGAAAAGGAAAAATAGAACGGGCTGGGGTAGTCAGGATAATTGGACTGATTTAGTATAGTAAGTTTACATAGTATAGCCTTGTACAGTAACTGGCCTGTTTTTAGCACAGCCTGACTGGGAGATGAACAGAGGTGAGAGGGCATGTTATAAAGAAGGAAAATAAACGGGTGGGCAACGTGAGAGGGAATAACAAGAACCAGCACTGCATGCTGAAATGTCATGGTTGAAAAGTAGGCCAGCTTCAAGGTCATTAACCACTCCAGACATAAAAACAACAACAACAACAACAACGACGACGACAAAGTCTATTAAGATACATGATTAAAAACAAACAACTAAACTCATGCATCAACCTGGATAACACAAACAACAGCAACTCTAGCCAAACAAACCGTTAAAAGGGTTAAAAACCCCAACATGTAAGTTTAATTGCGGACCCTCAATACAGAAATTAAACATTGTTTGGCCTGAACACATTGCATGTGTGATGATTATCCATGTGCCATGACAGGAAGGAGAGAACTCAAGTAGACTAGGAAGAATACCAAACACTATTACATGAGTAACACACAAACCCCACCTCCCTTTCTACCGTTGGACTTCTCACCAGCACAATGGTGGTGAAACTGCGATGAGTCACAGAAACAAAGTCCCCTATCATACATACAGTACACTTGCTACCGCTTATGGTAACACTTAACAATAAGGTACGCAAAAACGTGGGTAGTTGCTGAGGAACGAATGATGAATGACCAGGGCCCTAACTGGGGCCCTAACGGGGCCCTAAGTGACAGTCATTCAGTAACTACTGATGAGTTACTGGTAAACAGACTAGGGGATAATGTATTGTGGTTCAATAAGCTTAAATACGAATGATTCAAAAAGCTTCACTACTGGTGAACGAATGATTCGTGGAATGAGTAACAACTGATCATCAGTCCGATCCAGCTCTACCAGTCGATCGAGTGTGGGACCCAAGCTAGCCCTCGACAGCGCTTTAAACCAACCCGTCTGTTTCCTGTTAATCCCAGGAAAATTCAGTTGCTTTCATAATAAATTGGTCAGTTTGCTAATTCACAGAATGATTAATGAATACAGTATCCCCTAGTCTGTTTAATAGTCTCCTCAGTAGTTAATGAATAACTGTCACTTAGGGGCCTAGTTAGGGCCCCAGTTAGGGCCTCAGTTAGGGCCCCATTCATTTATCATTTGTTACTCTGTAACGAATACAGTAGTCCCCTAGTCTGTTTACCAGTAACTCCTCAGTAGTTACAGAATAACTGTCACTAAGGACCCCAGTTAGGGCCCTGGTCGTTCATCATTCGTTAATCAATAACGAATAAAGTAGTCCCCTAGTCTGTTTACCAGTAACTCTTCAGTAGTTACTGAATAACTGTCACTTAGGGCCCCATTAGGTCCCCAGTTAGGGCCCTGGTCGTTCATCAGTCGTTATTCCTCAGTAACTACCCATGTTTTTGCGTACCATATTGTAAAGTGTTACCCAGCTTATTATTCTAACAGGTAAAACAGAACGCTTGTCATCTTAAAACCCTAAACCTTGTGTTGGACAAATTCCGAAAAACACCTAATTTAAAATCAAGACATCAAGTAAACGTGGTGAAATTGAAGGGGTAGAAGAGGTAAGCTTAATTCCAACTATGAAAACATTGACCACAAAGTGGATGCTGTGGAGTAAACCCATACGCTTTAGAACAGGCATTGACCTAAACCAAGGGTATGAATTATAATCAGATGGACACGTTTTATTGCTTACTTCTAGGTTTTGCCAATCACTGACCGGTGGGACCGGTAGCCGGACAACTGGCAGAACATGAACTGATCGATTCGCTCAGTTCAAGATACGTTTCCATTTCAGACAAGAGTCCACACATGGAGCGTCTTGGTTGCAATCCTTTCTACATCACGTAGTAATCAGGTACTTACAACGTATTTAACCTAAACGTGAAGTTCCCCATGTATGCGTCCCCATACAAATAAAGCCAATGTCAATCACAAGGTTTTAGGAGAAGAAACAAAGAGTGTCGTTAACGCAGTTAAGTTAAGCCAGAGTAAGAAGTGACACTTGTTGAGATTTCACGTTAAGACTACACGTTCGGTTCACTTCGCTCTTGCTAACCGTTTTCTAGCATTAACCTCCTGCCCTTGCTGCTAAGTATTAAGGAACCAAATCCCCATGTCGAAATACATAGCCCCACTTACATCTTTTTGCACAGGCTTGGTGAATAGACTGAATCTCTGTAGTCTTGCCCTCATTCCATCCGCCATAAAGCTTCCCGGAGCGTTATGGGCGCTTCTCGAAGTGGCGTGCAACTTTCAAACCAGTGGGAAGTGGATTCCACTTCCTAAAGCGCCAGTTGTCAAGTCCGCCGAAGTTACAATGGGATAGGGGCTAAACAGTTCCAGACCCGGACCTGTCCAGACCACCGCTAAATAGTTTAAAGTGTACGCAAGCTAGACATGTATCTGACATATTGTAAGCGGTGTTTCCCGGGGCTGTCTGTGGCATGACCGACTGGAAGCTGACTAGTACCCACAGCACAGGACGCTCCTCTGCTGACCCAGCTACTAGGAGGCGCCTTCCATTAGGCGTCCCCGAGTGGGAGGGATTGCTTTGATAGAGATAACCGGCAATACTATCCCACCCAACATCTGACGCAATACTATTGTTTACAGATTTCGGCAACGATTTTCTTAAACCACTTACAAATGTAATTAACGCACTGACAATACCAAAAACATAACACACTGACAATTATTGACAGATCCAAGGCGACACCTGGTGGTGGGTATGGAAACGTATTGTGACAAGGGCATGGTCCTATTTGTGGTCGATGAAGTCAGAATTATCTTGCTCTACTGCAGTCATACTCAAGTAGCGGCCCGCGGGCCTTTTGTGGCCCGCGGGGTGTCTATTAATGGCCCTCGAGCTGTTTTGAAAAGTTTTTTTAATTATTAAAAAAAATAAAAATAAAAAAAATAAAAAAATCGTGCTGGGCGCTCTTATTTTGAAACCGCGCGCCGCGATCTCAATACGAGGCTGGGGGTTGCAACGATAAACAGATAGCACTCCAGCCCACAGACCGCTCCAGCCCTCCCAAACTCGAGGCAGACAGTCCATCTCAGCAGCAGTCAAGGCCGATTTAGGGTCGTTTTAGACGCAGAGACGTAAGCACGTAATTTACACAAGGGACTTGTTTTAGACAAGTTTTGATTTACGGTTCCTTTAAGGTTCCTTAAGGATTGCGCGTGTTGCAAGGGGATTCTCCGCCAGAACAGTAGGGGGAGCAACGAACGAATCTGTGGGCGTGGAAGTGGAAATCGCTGGCTTGTTTATATTTATAATTATCATAATTCGTTCTTGTGTTTTCTTCTTCTCCTTCTTCAAAATTCTTCATTCGCTTCTGTCACAGCCTTTTAAAAATGGCGCTATTATGCTGTAAAACCGGAAATGTGAGACTCCTGAAAGGATGTGGTTAGCTGGCCAATCAGTCTTTGCGAGCTGCGTAGGGCCGTAGTGTTTTAGTCGCATAGTCAGGAATTTTGGCCGACACACTTAAGCACGTAAGGGGGGATATTTTACCGCGCAAGGGGGGGTTATGTATCTTACGTGCTTACGCGTTACGTCTAAAACAGAGCATATATCGGCCTCAGTCACACGTATACCGACCGGCCCCTTGAGTCACTGAAAAAAAAAATTGTGGCCCCTCATCATTTCTACTTGAGTACCCCTGCTCTACTGTAACCGGTAAGCTCAAATTCAAGATAAGAGAAACATTACATTATACATTTTTATTGAAATTATCTACAGCTAAATTATACAATTATGTTTGTTTTGCTCATGTAGTCTGTGTAGCAATAAGCTAGTGATTTTGTTTGGTTAGACTAGATTTTTATCCCTGTATAGAAATTTAAGATTGGCCACTAATAAGGTCAAGTTCTCGGTCCAATGGAAATATCAGGGTAAACAAACACCAAGGCATCCAAGGCCTAATGACAACACCAAGTTATGGCATACTCAGTGTGCCTTATGCTTCACATCATCCAAATTCTTTCAGGAGAGAAATGCTTCACTCAGTGACAGACATGCGCAAACACACACACACACACACACACACACACACACACACACACACACACACACACACACACACACACACACACACACACACACACACACACACACACACACACACACACACACACACACACACACACACACACACGAAGAGTGGAAGTGGTTTCCAAGGTAATCTTATCGACATCCGCTAAAGTTTAGAATGGACCAGCTCAGTTACAAAAGACACAAACAAATACCCACGGACTAGAAAACTGTACACTGTGGTGGAGTTTGATTTACAAGAAATAACTGCTAACATTTTGAATGGCTTTGCTGCCATTCAATTGACTTAACAGCTGACAAATAAGGCCAAAATATTCAACATCAAGGTCCTCCTGGCAGATAGTGCCAAGAAGACTTCCTCTCAGTCGTTTGTTCGTTTGTACTAACCATAATTGGGCCTCCAATTGTGGCTGTCAGGTGAGCATCCTGAGTATGTCTGACATGGGGAGCAATTAAAAAAAGGTTCCCAAATATTGTTGGCCTGACTTTGGGCACCAGCTGCAGCTTAGCCAGTTGGTAGAGCATTCCATGTAGGGTAGAGGGGAAAGATATAAAAGGCTAGCAGCGTAATGCTCAGAGACAAGTGTGTGTGCCTGTGTCTCGCAGCATGGTGCTAGGAGTCGCAGTGTGGCACCAGGTCACACAGTGTCGAATTTCTCTTTGCTGTGGACCACAATAAATACTGTTGCGGTCACACACAAACAAGCATGCAGACTAGAGTTCACACACACACACACACACACACACACACACACACACACACACACACACACACACACACACACACACACACACACACACACACACACACACACACACACACACACACACACACACACACACACACACAGCTTTTTGTTGTCAACTTCCAAGAGGTAGATGCCTGGCTGACCTCCTTCCTTCCTCAAACTAGTATGCAATACGAGTATCGCCCTTTGTACAGAAAGCCTGTACCTTTTTAGAACTGACGATTCTCATCAAAGACATATATACATAAGTGGCCTTTGGATCATAAGTCAAGGGCAGCCTATCAGAGAGGCTAGGACTGCCCAGTAAACAAGTACAAGGAAACGGGGCTGCTGCGGTTTCTCTGCACTTACTTACCGCAGTTAATTACTAAAAGATCAGTAATGCACACACACACACACACACACACACACACACACACACACACACACACACACACACACACACACACACACACACACACACACACACACACACACACACACACACACACACACACACACACACACACACACACACTACGGGGTAGGTACCCTGGTGCTGTCGTGGCATTGGAAGACATAGCAGGCACAGTGCTGGCCATCCCGGATCAGACAGCCAAAGCTGCTGGGCTCCTGGCTGTTGTAGATCAGCTTGGTCACCCTGTGAGGGAGACACTCAAACAGCACCGTGTGGGAGAGAGGGTCCCACGCCGCCCCCTCGGCCCAGGCCGACACGCACTGCACCCGCGACGCAGACACGGTCAGAAAGACGGACTGATTGCGTTTCGGGGGGTTCTGATGTCCACCTACGTGCGGACCCCCGCGGCCCCACTCCCGCTCCCCGGGTCCGGGCCGCACGATCTGGGCCACAACCCAGGGCAGCATGGCCATGGTGGTCAGAGGATGCACCGGCAGAGAACCGACCAAGGCAAGCCTGTAGCGCATCTCCTGCTCCTCCTCCTTCTCCGCCAGGACCTCCTTCGTTTCCCCCCGAGCCCTGGGATAAGACCTTCGCCCTTTGTCCAGGCGTGAGGTGACCACCGTGGGAGGCGCGATGGAGGGCAGCGAGCGGCGCTTGGAGGGAGGCTTCTGGACGCAGTGTGGAACCAGGGCTTCATCCCTTGTCGGCTTCACCTCGAAGCAGATACCCTCCATGCCGGTTGAGGCTGCAGACGACGGGGCTTGTAGGGGAGAAATCACCTGCCATGACGACACAGACACATTATTTAGTGGTCGATAGTTTTGAAAGCTGTTAAGAGTTACATCCATTTGAGGGTTGCAGTCGTAGTTCTAGGATCACGTGATCCTCTTTATATTAAATTACATTGAAGCACACAGTGAAGGGGGTTCAGGCATTCTAGGATCATTATGCCAAAGGTGCATGCACCAGCAGAGCTATGCGTTCAATAAAGCAGCCACAGTATGGGCATTTGAAGGGCAGCGCAAGGAGACATTCGGTAAACAACAACTGGCTGTACAGAAAAACATGACTTAACGCAGTTAGAAACTTAGCTAACTTAATCAATCCGTCCACTTGTATAAAAGTGTGCTTTAGTTTCGCCCCACACAAAGACCTACACATATTTACATAAAAAAAAGTGGTTCTAAATTGTCATGTTACTCATAAAAACAAGAATCGATAGTAGCTGTGCAGTTGTTACGATCCTACAGCATTTTAATGCTCCGATCATTTGATTAAATATTAATAGCATGCACAACACAAATGAGCCTATGAAAAGGGCATAACTTCACATTTTTATCACTGAATGAAACAAATGCCAATTTGTGGTAGTGCTTGTTCTACATAAACAAAAAACAAGTAGTTGTACTCACAATATGACATCCAAACAATAAAGTGAGTTAGACGTGTAACGATTAAGCGACTCCTGCATGCGTGAGTTATGCCTTTCTACTCACAGCCAAGGGCACCTCTTCTTCTAGCCCTACTTTGTCCCCTGCAGCCTTTTTGGGAGGAGGATAGCCGCTAGTTCCCAGGACTCCTTCAGGACAAGTCCCCTGACATTGAAGCGTGGCCACACTGCAGCGCGTCTTCAATGTTTTCACGCGGCTGGAGCCGAACTCGAGACAGCGACACTCTCCGAGTCCTGTCCGTTCTTTGGTAGGAGCTAAATATAGGAGATATGCAATAGACCAAAGTGGACCGCTGCTGCTGTACTACGCGCTTCCTCTCCCAGTGCCTCCTTGATGGAGTGCGTAGTGAAGGTGCTGCCCTGGACCTGGTTCTGCCCACATCACACCCTCCTCCACATGGGTGTAGCAGCGAGATGAGAACTAATAACTAGTCTATCGCGAGTTTTCTTCCTCTTTCTATCCCGTAGTCTAGCACTTTGAGACTTATGACAAAAATCCAAGTATACAGTACAGTAGGCTACTTGTTGTTTGAGCACATTTAATGGGGGTAAGTAAAAAATATCAGTATTAATTGAGATTTAGCATATGCATTTGACAAACAATGCTGATCGTATATTGGACAGGAAAGCCTTTAAGCTGACAAAGACATGATTCCTCGAATGACTGCAGAACCCATTCACATCACATGTATCACTCTTATCCAATACGTGTCATTCATAATAAAGGCTACTATGTTTTAATTAACTTATTTTAAATATCTATATCTATATTTATATTTATTAGCTACCCAAGAATGTAATGTTGTTTTCAGTTGTATCACAAAGTAAAAAAAAGCACATCTCAAACTGAATACAGCTGATATATTTCCCTGGAAAACTGGAAAAGCAAGAGTATTTGCAGCGGCTTTGGTTTATATATCCCATCACAAAATCCAAACACTAACCATCACTGGAATGTTGTGCTCAGAATGGGTTGACCTTGGAGAATGAATGTTGCCATTACCAAGAGTGTAGGCCTACTCATTAACCCAGGGAATTCTGCGAGTACGCTTCTTCAGATTCAAAGCTGAAAAATACATCATTCACCAAAAGCCAAATATGTTAAAATAATACATAGAATCCGTTGCTCAGACATGGCTCAAAATATCGGTCTAGGCTGTTATTGGTCTGCTATTTATTGTATGTATGTATACAGCTATAGTGCTACTCTGGCTTTGGCTGCAACTTGTTCTTCTCCGGCTCAAAGAAGTGTTCAACCAGGGCGTCCACCAGGTTGTCCAGCTCCTTCTGCAGCTGCTCCAAGTCACTGAGCGGAGGGGGAGAGAGACAGCAAGAGTCAAATAGTCATCTATTGGGATAAGTCGTTTTTAGGAAGGATTCATAGCCTATCCCATGTCCTTCTGAGACAATGCTTCACTACAAGGGATCTGCATGTAGCTCTCAGGGTGAACACACAGAGAATTTCAAAAATACACAGCCATTTCAGGCATTTCTGTTGGGGAAAAGACATTGACTTCAAAAGTTACGTGCAAATCTGAAACTACTGTGAGGTCATTATTGCCATAGTTAAATACCAAGAAAACACCATGGGTGACTATAAAGGGAGACAAGAGACATATTTGTTCTACAGACAGCTTGGACGGTGAAGGGGTATTAAACTGGGAGGAAACAGTGCGATCACCATGGTGGAGAAGGAATTGGGGGAAGGAACTTTGGCTTTGACTCAGTGAAGTCCAGATTGAAACGCCACATGGAGGAGAAAGGGATTGTTGCCGTATGCGGGACAGCTGTCAGTTCACTTCGGGTCCATGTCATTTCTCCGACGCTCCATTGTTCCGTCCTCTCGGTCGTATGCAGACTCCTCCGACTGGACTCCTCCCGCTGCTCCGCCGCCGGATGAGTCCGCAAATGACCGAGAGGTCGGAACAATGGAATGACATGGACCTGAAGTGAACTGACCGCTGTCTACTGAAAACATATTTCTCGAACGCCGCCTGTGTTGGTTGTTGCTGGGACGTAGAGGTCAACCGGAAGTGGCTCTATCACCACTTGTTGAAAGGGCTACAGCGACACCTAGGGTAGCGGATTCAGACATGCTCCGGCAATTATCCGATCTCTTACATGCCATGCACGTTCAGATAATTGACACGGTCCGTTCCAGTAGCAAAATCGGTATAAGGCTTATTCCGATCTAGCTGTAAACCCATTGAGTGTGAGCTTCTTGGAGAGCAGCCTCCTTCCTCCTCACCTGTTGCCGGGGGCAGCACAGAGCTCCGTGTAGTACTTGATCTTGGGCTCCGTGCCACTGGTCCTTAGGGTGGCCACGCCTCCGTTGGAGAAGGAGAAGGTTATCATCTGGCTGGAGCTGGAGGTGGGGAGCACCTGGTGGGTTCATGGAGACACGCATGGTAGAGTCATTGAGCTGGCCTCTGGTCTGTCAATGTAGATCTGAGGACTGGACCCTTCTGCCATTGACCTCTTTGACTATGCGTTCTAGCCAAGGGTCTCCCAAGATTGTCGATTGATTGGTTGAAGATTTGTTTTATTCTGATTTCCTTGTTTATTCTATAACCGTCGAGGTGTCCCTGAGCAGGCGCCGAACCCTAACTGCTCCCGACGAGCCGGCTGTCGCTTGTATGGTTGACTCCGCCGTCGGTGTGAGAATGTGTCACTGTCTATGAACCGTTGTAAGGCGCTTTGGATAAAAACCGTCTGCTAAATTCCCTAAAACTTAAATGTAACGTGTCAAAAATAGCACTGCCTAATATCTTAAATGAGCTAGTATTAATGTAAGTATGAACATATTGATTTCATAATGAATCTAAAAGAGAGACAAGTGAACGATATATGTGCAACAGCGAAGCAATGGCTCACTGATCCAAATCTCTAAACGTATGAAGCGTTGTGTGGATCCCCTCATGGTGCATCCCCTCCTCACCGCCTTGTTGTCGGGCTGACTGCTGTCGTGGCCGGTGGTCAGGTCGCGCACCGAGGTGACCGAGAAGCCGCCGCACTCGCTGGGGTACGAGTCCTTCTGGTCGCCGTGGTTCCTCAAGCGCTGGAAGAGGCTGCGGATGACCTCCTGGTCGTGGCAGATGAAGTAGGAGTTTTTGGTGATGTGGTAGCCGTACCTGGGGAACAGACGATGGATATCAAAACCTCAAAATACTTTATGTACTGTAAGTACCTCTGGTATTATGTACTTTAACATTATAACCCCTTAGACAAAGAAAATCTCTTACTCTTTTCTTATTGCTACTCTGCATTATGTGAAGGCTTTTATTTTATACTTTTCATTGTTTCTTCTTGTTACCAAAAATGTAAATGGTTGTATAAAGGTTGTGTGCATGTATAAATACATATACATAATTACAGTACAATACATAAGAAGTATTTTAAGGTGTGTGTGTGTGTGTGTGTGTGTGTGTGTGTGTGTGTGTGTGTGTGTGTGTGTGTGTGTGTGTGTGTGTGTGTGTGTGTGTGTGTGTGTGTGTGTGTGTGTGTGTGTGTGCGCATGTCTGTCACTGAGTGAAGCATTTCTCTCCTGAAAGAATTTGGATGGCACACTGAGTATGCCATAACTTGGTGTTGTCATTAGGCCTTGGATGCCTTGGTGTGTGTGTGTGTGTGTCTTACTCTTCGTAGATGCTGATGAGTTGCTGGGAGAGGCTGATATCTTTGGCTGCCAGGTAGGAAGTCATCTCCCCTGCAATGGCTGCAGCACTCACTCCATCCTTGTCCAGTACGCATGGACTGCACATGTACCCTGCACACACACACACACACACACACACACACACACACACACACACACACACACACGCACACGCACACACTTTTGGGTCAATATTTACACACATCTACTAGATTGATCAAGGCAAATATGTTACAAGCGAGTGTGTTTTGAGCAGCCCAGCTAGCTCCTTCCTGAGGGAGGCAGAAGACATCCACTCAGAGGTTCACAGGGTCTGTGAGGGGGGTTCGTCAAAGCAGGTGGGACATTTTTAGCCGCAGCTGCTTTGTCAAGGACAGAACTCTATGAACATGGCAGGCAAGGATCGATCGCATGGTGTCAGGACTCAGTTGTAATCTTACAACTAATCTTGGTACTGCGTATATGATTTTACAATGATAGGGTTTAACATAAACCATACGTTTTGTTCCCGCCCAAAACTCCTTCTTGTCACTCAACCTTTCTTATTTACCAAATATAGTGCTATAGCAGGTATAGGAAGGAGTGAGGTAATTATTTGATGGGTCATGGTCAGAGTTTTGAGAGCTGGGGATTCTTAGAAGGTTTTCATGGTATTCTTAATTCAATTATTGATGGGAACAATTATTGAAAGAGCTTTTGTGTGTGTGTGTGTGTGTGTGTGTGTGTGTGTGTGTGTGTGTGTGTGTGTGTGTGTGTGTGTGTGTGTGTGTGTGTGTGTGTGTGTGTGTGTGTGTGTGTGTGTGTGTGTGTGTGTGTGTGTGTGTACCTATGGCCTCCTCAAAGGCAAACAGGACAGATTTTCCATTTTTCAGCAGCTCTTTGGCCCTGTTCCCCATCCATTTGAATCCTGTCAGAGTTTCCTGTCCACACAGGAAATTATACCAGAACCATGACCAGACATTCAGTGGTAACATGACACGTCATTTTCATCTATGCCTGCTTTAACAGTTTGTTAAGAATATGCAGAAGAATGAATGAATTTACGGCTTCTAAATACCAAATACAAAGACAGAATGACTATCCCACCACATGCAACTCTGATAATCAACCAAAGAAAAAAACATATTGAATTAACATATTCCCTATAAACGGTATGAGGTGTTCATCTGTTTCGGATGAATCGATGTTACCTCAAAGTGGAAGCCTTCCTTGAGTGCGATGGCTCTTAATATCTTGGAGGAGACGGTGCTGGCCAGCATGTAGACGCTCTTCACCGCCGCCGGCTCTGGGTTCTGCTTCTTCCAGCAGCGGAACATCCACCAACCGAGCAGGGCCCCCAGCTCGTTGCCGGTGAACACCCGCCACTGACCGCTGCACAGGGGAGGGAGAAGGCATCGGAGCCCTTCAACAATATGTTGGAGGGCTCCAATATGTTGGAGGGCTCCGACCCACCGACACCTTGGTGTCGGTGGGTTATCCGGAACAAGGAAGTTCTCGGGTCTCGCTGAGAGCCCTATCACCGGGAAAGTGTATCAAGGCTGCGTGTGGCGCGACACAACTTCAGTGACGACGACGTGATCGGAGCTGTGTGTTTGTTACGGGTCATGGGTTTCATTAAAGGTTCATAATGGAGTTGAAAAGAAGATTAGCCTATTTAAATGATGAAACTGAAAGAGCAGTTTGGTGCTTGTGTTCGACCAATCACAGACACACTCACATCTTGCCAAACAACTTGTGAGTGTGGCAGGTGCATCTGCCTTAAACCACAGTAGAGCACACACTTCTTAAAGGCAGGTCCACACATTACACTCCAGATGCACAAATAAACACACCTCTTCTGTTTCTCAGCGATGGCCAAGCGGTCAGCGTCTGGGTCGTTGGCCAGCACCACGCTGGCTCCCTCTCTATCAGCCAGGGCGAACGACAGAGTCTGCAAACGAACAGAGCACATTTCATACCACCCTACCACAACTGTGTACCACCATGTGTGTGTGTTGCAGCCATGTGGGATTGTGTATTACTGATTTGCAGCAATTATTTATATCTGATTTTGAGTGATTAGATGGTGTGAGTGATTATGTGTGTGTGTTTGCGGGAGGGATTATATGTGTGTGTTGAAGTGATTATGTATGTGTGTGTGTGTGTGAGAGAGATTATGTGCGTAAGTGTGTGTGTGCGTCTGTACCAGGACCCCTTTCCCCTCCTCTGGGTTTGGGTACTTGACGGTGGGGAACTCAGGGTCAGGGTCCTTCTGCTCCTCTACGGCAAAGGGAGGTCGAAGGTCAAAGGCCTTAAACGCTGCCTGGACGAACGTGTGGCCGACACCATGCACAGACGTGTGCACGATTTTCACCTCAGAACTCTTGTTGATGTCTCTGTGAGCAGAGGAGTGCAAGTATAAAATATTTATAAATAAAATAGGTTTTGCAACTATAATTACAATCCCATTTTCTCACAATGGTTGGCACATAATGAGTCCATTCGCGCAAAACTAATAAGAGCCATTTGGGGTTAAAGTCTCTTAGCATTTTAAACAGGCTCACACCTTAAAATGACTCGGAAAGATCTGTAGTCAATGCTGATCGATAGGGGTTTAAATAACGCCAAGAATGAAATAACTGTGATATATTCTACAAATAAAAATGCGGGTAACCCTGTACCTCTCCTTGTATACAGTAATGGTACTATCGTCAATCTCAAAATCCCTCAAAGGAACGCCATCCAGCCGGCTGAACTATGCTAGTCCGCGCGTCACACAATTGCTCAGCTAGTTAAGGCGGACAAAACACTGTTACTGAGTTTTTTAATTCTGAATGTACACCGCCTACTGACTGAGAGGGGGTCAATCTTCCACATTTCCACTCTAACCAGTCACCTGTTGGTCAAAAGCAGTCAGACTCTTTCAACCAGACCCCCCCGGACTCTGTCTTATGTGAACCATTGCTAGTGGCACACATGCACTTTAATTCACTTTTTATACTGTACACTTTAAAAGGTGGTGTAGGTTAGTGCAGAATAAAACCATACTAATTCAGCCACTCTCCGCATACCTCCGTGGTTTAGCCCAGTCTCACCTGACCTCACTACCTCCTAGTTAATGGGATGCTCTAACCCGCCCGGGTCCTTTGTTCTGTCTGGGAGCATAACAGTCCGTGAGGGCCCTCTGTCCCTGTGATTCAGATACACACCTATGGTTGCACAAGTTAAAGTCTGTTTACTACTTTCTTCACATGCTGTTGGTACTTGAATGGGTATTTGTATATTGGATGTGATTGAATGCTTGAGGATATGCTTGAGCAGTATAATGTGTAGCTCGACTTGCCTGTTTGCCTTGGGGCTACAGATATAATTGGTGTTAACTGTAGCTGTAAGAGTGCTGTGGCTAATTATTTAGCTGACGCGCTCGCTGTAGGCTGGCCGTTGTGCCAATAACAATGTCCAACTGATGGACCTGATGTTTGCAATGCGTTTGGAATAAATACCCCAAAGGAAAAGGACGATGTTGGACATTGTTATTGCCACAACCGCCAGCCTACAGCCAGCGCGTCAGCTATATAATTAGCCACAGCACTCTTACAGCTACTCTTACAGACTCTATATTATGTTATGTTTCTGTTATGCAGTACTCCCGGTATAATATATATTAGTATAAATTAGTATTGGTTTTAATAAATTAGTATAATCCCTGTCAGCCCACGCCTCACCCCCTTGGTTAGAGTACTAATATTCGTTGTTTAGGTACCTACATTTAGTTTCCTAAATGTATATTATTTATATTATCTACATCTTTAAATCCTTTATAGAAAACCAGTCAAGCCTTATGTCCTATTGCCCTTCATGTGTGTACAGCGGCAATAAATGTCTGAAACCGAAACATCCGTTGTACCTCCTAACTACTTATCACTCAAATCAAGCTCTTTAAACTTACCTACCACACGTTTAATATCCCTACAGCTGTATAAATTGGGTAATAAAAGCTGTTGAGATTCTGAACCAGGGTTCAGCAGGGTTGTCGGGCTGCTGTCGTACCTGTGGTGGCAGTGCTGCTGGATGGCCTTGAAATACTGCTTGTGGATGTCCTGGTAAGGGTCCTTCAGCAGGGGGCTGCTGAGGGCCTTCTCCGTGTCCCAGGCCTGGGGCCAGGGCTCCAGGTTCTCCTCTATGGCCTGGGCAATGCCCTTGTCATGGGGGGGCACTATCTGGGCGCCATTGTCCCAGTACACCTGTGGGGTGCATCAGGGGGGGAGGAGAAGGGATAAAAATGGTTTAAAAGGAGGGACGTTTTCTATTTGTAGCTACTGGAGGATTGGTTAGTGCGACTTCTGATCTGACCTTGTAGCCGTTATCTTCTTTAGGGTTGTGTGAGGCGGTCACCATGACTCCAGCACACAGACCTAGGTGGGACACTGCAAAGGGCTGGGCAGCAGATGAGAACGTTATCCTACATATTTTATCTTACCAGTACATGCAATATGCCATTCGTAGAAAATGACAAACATATAGGAACCTATGTGAAAAGTGAATTGCCTGTAGATGGAGAGCATGAAATTACTGACTTTAGTTAAATACTTTTTACATTTTTCATGGACACTATTGAGTGTCTGTCTGTTTAGAATATATTTTGCATAGGCAATGATATAATTAAGAGATACTATGTCACTTTGCACACTTTAAATAAAATAAAATAATATAATTTGTGCATTGGAATCAATATGTCTCTGTGCGTAGAGTGTATTACACAATATTTACACTGAAGCAGTACATGTTTTTTGGATGTAGTTTGACCCTATCGCCATGCCAACCTTTAAACTACCTGTTCTCCCTGTTCTATATGATATGACATGACTCATCTTTTGCTTCTGCTCTATCACATTCTTGACCATAATCAGCATGTTATCAGCCTGAATGAACAAAGGGAAATAACGATATATAGTAATTTATGATATAGAACGTTTACATTTAATTGTGGAAAGTGTGTGGTTGGTACTTGGTAGCTAGTTTAAGAAGACAACCATGACCCGAGTGCAACCAAACACATTCTGGGGTTGGGTGGAGCTGCACAACTGCAGTTTCACCGGCACCCCCACCCATCCCCCGAGGAGATCTCTGAGACAGAGGCATGGAACCCCTGCTCCGACTGCGACAAACAACCGACTGCACTAAACCGGTTTCAACATGATCAACCTTTGCCCTGCTCGTCCACGGGGCCCAGTAAAGCCACTGCGCTGACGTGTGTCAGGGTCAGCTGATGCATTTACGTGGCATGCATTGCCATGACTCACCACGAAGGGGGTCGGTGTGATGTCAGAGAAGAGGTGCACAGGAACCCCCCGGCTGGTGAAGGCGGCTGCAGCCAGGCTGGCAAAGCGCTTACTGCTGCCCCCGCTGGCCGGGTGGGCGCGGGCGTCATAACCGATCACTACGCCCCGCTCCTTCAGGTCAGGGAAGCACTGCTCCAGGTAGCCGCAGAAGCCCTGGGAGGTGAATCCGTTTAGGTAGGATATTGTTTTATATTTATACATATTAAATCAATTTAGATAGATTATCATGTATTCGATTTTCATGTATTCATGTATTTATTTCATTTTCAATTCCGTTTATTTTTGCCACCTTGGCAAAGAAATATGTAAAAAAAAAACAGAAAAGTGAGAAAGAAAGAAAGGGGGAAATAAGGTAAGGATCTATGCTTAGTAGGTAAGTGGAATGCTATGCTTGATGTTGCTTGTTAATGCCTTGGTGTGTGAGTGTTTCTTTTGACTGTTTCTTGGAGATGTGTGTGTATGCGTGTGTGAGCGAGTGTGCGTGTGAGAGTGTGTGTGTGTGTACCTGTGTGGTCTGGATGATGGTGAGGTCGTTCATGCAGGAGACCCCGGGCCCCATGGCGGCCCTCAGGCCCGCGGTGCCAAACACCATCCTCGAGGAGAAGCATCTCCGCAGCTGCTCCAGCGCTCCCTCCTTCACCAGGGCCTTCACCAGGGCTGCTGTCTTAGGGTTCTGTCACCAAAGCACATGACACAATCAACGGGTTTGACCTGAGACCACCCCAGGGGCTCCCATGACGGTTGGTTGTAATTAGGGACATCCCTTGTCCTCTTAACGCAATGAATGACCCTGTGAGTGAATCTACTACTAGTAAAACAACAGGTTACTGTTGTCTTGCAACTGTGTACTGATCAGAATGGAGCCTACAATATAACGGATCATAACAAGAAAAATAAAGGAACTTGTTTGTGGTTATTTTGTTTTACTTCAATCTCTATGCAAGTCTTTGTTTTATGTCAATAGACCCAGTGAAAAAACTGAGTTATAAAGTTGATATTTTATAACTCCGTTAATAATCCAAAATGTAATAAATTAATAATCCCCAAAAAATAAGAAAAGATTATTATCATATCTGAATCGAGACTGTTCGTTCTACACAGTATTACGATGCATCGAAGAATCGATTATTTTTCCCACCCCTATTGGTTACTGTACTCCAACAGTTCTAACAGAGTCTATTGTTTTGCATGTAAGCTTTTTGGTGAAACTAGAGTGGTGGGGTATAATAACTGGCAGTGTCTTTCAAAGATACTGAAGCACCATGAAACAAGTGGTTACCACATAAATGCTTATCTGATGTGGAAAGAATTGGCACCCCGCTTATGCCTGGGTAAAACTATTGATAGCGAATTGCAGAGAGCCTGTTGACTCGAGTGATCGACTGACTCAGAGACTCTTCCTTGCAGAAAGAAACCTGCCACTAAGGGGGACTGTGAAGATGTGAATGGCATCTTCACTGTGTTAACATGTTTTAAAAGATTCACGTGTTCCTGTCTGGCTGTTAGCCCTGTAATAGTCTGCAGCTGTGGCTCATAGATTAATTGAGCCACACCTTTTCTGGTGCTCCTTAAGAGGGCCAGAGTTCTAGACTGGAGGGTGGCTTGAGTTGTGCAAGTGCGACTGTTTTTAAGTAAAAATATGTTCTTAACAACAACATTGTGCGTCGACGAAACTCTTTTTCACAGGGACAAAATGCACAGATAGGAAATCCTAGAAATGGACATTTTCTGGGTATCCTTGATCTCTTATAGCACGGTATGATGTTACACTGGCAGAGCATCTTAGAAAGGCTGCCTCTAAAAGAAACACCGGATATCTGTCCTGGTGCACTCAAAATGAATTTTTTGATTCAATATCAGAGTGTGTTTTAGGTCAAATTTGTGCCCAGATCAAAGAGGGGAGGGGGGGAGGGGGTATGCAGACACACTGCTATGTGTCTGCATACCCCCCAGAAAGTAGGCAGTTGCGCCCCTGCTCACACTGATAATGAAATTAAGTTTGTAAATGTCTGGTCTCGATATATTGAGAAAGTTAATCATATTTAAGCAAAAATGTCAGTATCCTTGCTAGGTCTAGGCTACACAATGTTGTGATGTTAACCACATATTTTCATATGTTATGGCTGTTACATTGGGATAACAAATACATATGAGTAAAGAGTAGTAGGCTATCTGCCCATGTTAAGTAGGGAGGGATGGTTATGCAACAAAATGTAATGCATGCCCCTACGTTTTTTACTTTTTCTAGCAGCTATCATTAAATGAAGAAAGAACTGTAGAACAGGGAGTTTTTCTAAAAGGGAAGAACACAGTTTCTCCACACTGAAACTGTTAAAATAAATAGGAAATGGCACATTGTTTTGCACTTCGTTGGACCCTGGATTTTTTCCCAAATTGAAAAACTTTATTTGTACCCTGTACTGTATATAGAATTATATTTAATTATATGATTACAAGCCTACATTGAAGTACAATGTCTGCCAGATATCGCATTGTAATGATGTAACCCTGTACAGTACGCGTCGCCTATATTCACGTAATGTAAATGCAAGGTATTATTATAGATGATAATAATGCGAACTCTACAGCGTGAAGAGTCACGCAACTATCCCTGCACTATCTGCGAATACACTGCCTAAAAGAAACTAAAAGAAACTCATGGGAACATGTTGTCATTCCACCTACCTTGTCATATGCCAGCCAGGTTTTGATATCTTGGTCCAACTTGACGTCCACGATCGTGGACAGGCCATTCTCCATGTTTGTCTCACTTGTTTGAGGCACTGTTGCTACTCAGTTGAGTGTTGTGATAACGTGCTGATGAATATTGCTGAGGAAGGAAGAAGAAACTGCGATCCTGACCTGACAGGCAAGCTTCCTGGACTCTGCGACGTGCTACGCATGCACGCAGGGGCGGAGCCAGAGGATAAAGGACGCCACTATGTCATTCACGGGATTTTTCCAGTCTTGTGACCGAAGCGAATTCAAGTCAGGGGGGTTGTATTGTCAAACCTGAACGATCACGCGTTTACCAAACATTTCTATAACTCGGTACTTGGGTCTAATTGGACTTTTTGACTATTTGGCCTGAAGCATCCATACGGTCCGCCTGGATAGATGGCTCTTTAACTTGAAAGTTTTAGAAAACCTTGAGATTTAAAAATATATATTTTTGTAGTAGGTCCATTATAAAATCAATCAAAAGTCTACATCAGAGCAGCCCAGGGACCTCAAACTCGATAGCCCGATCTAGTCCCCCAGCCCCCCTGTATTGAGGGAAGATTTGTTATAACTGAAGTCAATGGGGTGTTAAAGTAAACAACCTGTGCTCACCCGAGGTCGAACAACTCCGCTTTGCCAAAGTTGGTACACGAAAATGTGTCCAAAAAGTGGCTGTCGAAAAAGTGACAGACTGCAGGACTCTTTGCTGTTAAAAAGCTGACAAGAGAGTAGTGTAACAAATTCAACTTAATTAACTTAAATTCATCTCACATACTCTAGTTCTGCATGAGCAGTTGAGCACTATATGAGCAGCTTTGTTTTGAGCTATTGCTTATTACGATTACTTTCTGATGTGCTGGACCATATGACTGTGCAGTAATCAAGCTGAGATAGGACTAAAGCTTGCATTAATTGTTTAATTAAGCATCCTGGTAAATATGTCCTACAATATCTATTTGCAGCCATCCCTATACTCATTTTCTTCAACATTTCATCTATCTGACTAGTCCAGGTCATTCAGCTTTCAATCAGCACACCAAGTGGCTTAACTTCTGTGACCTGTTCGATTTCTTTGTCATCTAGTTTTAAATGCAGTTTTGGCTAAGCGTGTATTACTATGCATTTTTTTTATTTTTATGTTAAGTACCATTTTATTTATGTTAACCAATTTCCTTATCAGCACTAGCTATACATTTAGAACCTTTTCAAGATTTCGTGGTGTCAACGCTGCTGAATAAATGGTTGAGTCATTTGCGCACATAGCAAAAGATGCATTGTTTAGAATTAAAGATAAATCATTCATATCAATTTATACAGCTGGGATATTAAACGTGTGGTAGGTAAGTTAAGCCTGGATGAGAACTCTAGACACTTATTTTCTACCTTCATACCATAATTTCATTTCTGAATTTTAGCACTGAAATAAACACTTAAATAGTTAGCAATTTCATCTGGTTTGGGGATAAAATGTCCCTCTACCTCTAAGAAGGACGGTGTAGATCTACCACTTTTCCGCATTAGTTGATTAAAAACATTCCACATGGTCTTGCTATCTATATTACTAATTATCTTATGATGATACATTTTCTTCTTGGTTTTATTCAACATTGTTACAAAGTTTCTTAGTTTACGATACATACTCCATTCTCGTTCACCACCAGATTGTATTGCAACTGCCTTGGCTCTATCCCTCTCCATCATGTGTGCTTAAAGTTCCAGATCCAACCAAGGAGACATGGTGTTTCGCACCGTTAACTTCCTGACAGGAGCTTGTTTATTCACGATTGGGAGTAATAAACTGTCAAACGCACGCAGAGCAAGATCAGGGTCTTCCTTCTGCACAACTTCAGACCAGTCAACCTCTCTTACTTCATTATTCATTAATGTTTTTAAAGATTAGTTTGAATAACTTTCTGACCCCCCTTGGGTATTTAAGTCTTTCTTCCAATGATAAGGTTGTGATCACTGCAGCCTACGGGAATGGAAGTTAGATTTGAACACTGCTCAGAAACATTTGTAAATCTTAAATCAATACAAGTTGAGGATTTGACTCCATCCGCTCTACTGCATAACTTGTAGGCTTCTTGACTTCTTATGATAAATTACATGTAGGCCTCTCTGCTAAAAAAAAGTAGTCTATTAAGCGGGCAGTCTCTCATATTCCAGTCTATATTTAAGTCTCCTAAGAAAACAGTTTCATAATTTGCATCACACCCTTTGTCCAGTATACTTTACTGTCTAAGTAGTTGCGTTTGGAGGTCTATATAACAGCACCCTATTAACATTGGCTTTATATACGGAAGTTGAACTTGCAGCCACAACATTTCCACCTCTTTACATCCTAGAACATTCCTTGTTTTAACTGGTATGATCTTGACAGATGGCTACCCCACCTCCCCTTGTTGTTCCCCTATACATATTATATCCCTCTATTTTCAATACGTCACTATTTATTGCTGGATTCAGGTGTGTCTCCGATATTGCAAGTACATGTAGCCTAACTTATGTTCAGTCAGGATTTCAGAAACATCCACATTTTAATTACGTATATTCAAGTGACACAATATCAAGCAGGCTAAGTTATAAGTCCCTTGGCCACTTTGAAGAGGACTTTTGATTGATTTGATTATGTTGACTCATTAGCTAATATTTTTGTGTATAATTCAGCCATTCTTAATGGTTGAGATTCTCTACGCTTTTTAGCAAAGTCTAGAACAATTCTAGAAAACCTCTAACTCTGTAGTGGTTCAATTACATTTTTCTTCTAAAAACTAGAAATTCAGGTCTTGAACTTTAACTGTTGAGTTATATTATGACATGGATGAGAACAAAACACTTTTCGTGAACAATTATTCTGATGTCATGGAATTGCATCTGAATCGCGTTCGGAAGTTATGCCTATATAGGCCTACGTCACAATCGTTTAACGATTCTTTTTTCCGATGCAGTTTGGTGAGTGGTAGAAGAAGGTAAGCTAAACGGATGTTAAACATTTTTTATTGTGATTTATGTGTATTTATTGTGAGAACCCCTATGTTATACACCGTCGACGTTGTGTTAACTGTGCACCATCGCCGAACAGATTGGTATTATCGTGTGAAAGCGGCATGCCGCTACACGACGCACTTCACCGCTCGTCGATTTTGCGTGCGTGGGCCGACTTTTTCCGACAGGCGCCTTATTTTATTGTAGAATAAATATTTGTGTAAAATAGCATAGTTGGCTACTAATAATAAACTTTATTTATTTGTTGATTTTCAGAAAAAAACCGGGTGCGACGTATGATATATATTTATTTGCTCCACATCTCCCTTTTGCCAATTAGCCTAGAGTATTGCGATCAAAATGGATACTTTTGAGAAATTGAACTGCATTGGGCAAGGTACATTTGGAAAAGTGTGGAAGTGTCGGAACAAGAATTCCCAACACGTTGTTGCCATCAAAGAGTTTCATGGCGGTAATCTGGAGAAAAGCATCAACCGGGAACTGAGGCCAATTACGGTATGGAAGTCTTTCTCCACTTGCTGTTTAAAGGAGATGGTTGTGTCAGCTCTCTGTCTGAGAAGAAACGTCTGTATGGCCTTATTTGATTCAAAGGGATTAATACGTTATCAATATATATATTCTTAACTTCAATAATAAAATAATCGACAATTTTCTACCTGCTCCATATGGACAAATAAAACAATAGGTTACCTATCTGTTCATTTTTTAAGTCCCAAAATGTTTTATGGTTTTCTGTTGAACAGACTTTGAGTCATGACAACATCCTGAAGGGTATGGGATGGTTTGTAGAGCGGGGCAAACTCTATGGCATCTTGGAGCTTTTGGATCACAGCATCTTTGACGAGCTGGCGGCCAGAGAACGGGGATTAGCTCATCATGTACTCAGGGAATACACCTACCAGATCCTGCAGGGGGCGCACTTTCTCCACAGGAAAAACGTAAGTAGTCCTATCCTTCTATTCACTTCAGTTGCATTTTGCCACAATGATATGCTGGCAAAGCTAAAAATAGGAGCAGAAAGCAAAAGTCCTCCCTTGTATTTTGTGTCAGGCTGATTAGCATAAGCCATTGCTCCACACAAATGATCAGTCTCTGTTTATGAGAAAGATAAAGGACTTTTATTTTCTAAACCTGCAATCCCCAATCTGGATTTTAACTAAAGAGGTGCTTTAGACCGGCTGCACTACTTCAAAATGAGTTGCATCTGCGCTACAACTATTATACAATATAGAAAGACAGACACAAAATCGATTGAAAACCTCAGACCCATTATTTGTAAACCTGGTCCAAACATATTCCATGTCCACCAGATCATCCACAGGGACATCAAACCGGAAAACCTTCTGGTTTCCCTGTCCGGTGTGGTGAAGCTGGCCGACCTGGGCTACAGTCGGAAGGTGCTGATGAACTCGGTCAATCTAACCAGCTGGGCAGGCACACCGGTCTACATGCCCCCCGAGATCCTCTTAGGAGAAACCAAGTACAGCACGTGAGTAGCATCAGCTGAAGGCATTCTGCTCAAGTGTGACGTCGCTCATCGTTATTCCTTGTTGATTGTGTGTTATTCATTCCCTGTCAGACCGGTTGATGTTTGGGCCATCGGCTGCACCATCCTGGTCATGGCCAAATACCAGACTCCTTTTAGCGGCCAAACCTATCTGGCTCTGGTCCGCGACATGATGGCCACTATCGGTAAATAATTATTATACCAACTATTATTTTTTTTGAATTGTGATTTGTTTTTGTTTAAAGCAATTTATCCTTCAATTCGTTTTTGTAGATCGATAGTACACACTCCCACTTGATATTCATTCCAAAGGAAGCACATTTTTAGGCTGGGTTCTTGTTCAGAGATTGCTGCTGTAGTAGAAAGTGTATATAATTAGATAATTAGATCTTATTTGAAACCTTTAATTATAAAGACTTGAAACACTTTTGTGCTTGTGTTTATTTGTGACTTATTTTCTCCTTTTCTCCTTCTTGTGCCAGGGCCTCTGACCGAGCTACAGCAGTGTCGGTACCTGGCCCAGTGTAGGTACCTGCCTCCTGTACAGCCCCCCTCGGAGCCCACAAAGAAGTACAAGCTGTGTGACAAGCAGCTGGCTGAACTCATAGAGGTAAGCAGGAGTATTCAGAATCAGAACACTGTCCATGAGTCGATAGTATATTCCCTTAATCCAATATGGGGAATTAAAGGACCTTCTGTTAATGTGAAGTGTTCAATTCAAAGCCTTAAAGAAAAATATGTTTTAAGATTTTAGGAAGCCAAAGATTTCTCAATGTTCTGAGTCATTGGTGTGGCCAGCAGCATTAACCCACAGATCCTTTTGTGTTTTGTTTAAGGCATGTCTCCAAATGGAACCTTCTAAGAGGTCCAGCTGCTCTCAGCTGCTCAGCCAGGATTATTTCACCTGGGACCATTTCCCTGACAGGTAACACACCTATGATACTGTGAGGGATCTGTAAACGTGTTTCAGTGCACTACCCAATTGTGCACAATTGTGTTATGTACATGGTAGTTCCCTTTGCATGTGTCGACGTTTCTGGATCTGCCAGAAGTTTGAAGGGTTCTCGTTTCTATTATATTTCCCATGTAGGTTCACCAAAGATATGGAGCTCATGGTCCAGAGAGACCGTGAATGCTGCGTGCCTCCTCGGACTGGTACCCAGCCGACCTCCACTCCTTCTGACAACTCCACACGTCAGTCGGTAAAGTTCTCCACCATTTGCCTGCAAATATGCCATGCTTTCAGTCTGATCCTGCCTCTTTTCATGATATCACAGACATGATCACAACCAATCTGTTGAAACCATGAAAGAAATTTTGTGGCTTATGATTATTTTCTTTATAATAGTCTTCTCAGCAGCAGGCTGTGAATTTGGTGGGGATGATGACTCTCTCCAGTCAGCTCCAGGATGGGAGCAAGGGGATGAAGAACCTGGAGGGGGCCAAGGACAAACCTCCTCAGACCAGAGGTATGTCTGAGGAGTCCCAGGACAAGCCTCCTCAGACCAGAGGTAATTCCTCCCTAGGTCCTTGTGGTCCTGGCTATGCTTCTCATGTAGTACTGGATACAAAGTGAATGGACACATCACTGATGAAATTATACAGTTATTGCCACTTATTGCAGCAATGTGTACTAATCTCCTGTTTACGTCGCTTATACTAGATTTTGTTTTTGTCACGAAACTGGATTTTCTAACTTCGATACAATTCCTTGAAAAATATCATTCGTCTGTACCATATTCAATACAACAGGGAAAACTTACAAAAATGAAATAGAGTATTTTTCCGCAACTACAAGGACAATAATATGTCATATTGGTGCCAAAGAAGGATTGTTGTGCAAGTGAATTATTCAATGTAGAAACGGGACAAGTATGCGGGACAAGTTTAATGTACTCAAAGTGAGGCGTTGCATTTTATGCACTTAAATGCCAGGAGTATTCCACCCAAAATGGACAAGATTAGATTCCTGATTAATAAAACCCAGGTGGGCGCTTTATGTATTTCTGAAACCTGGCTCGATCCCAATATCAATGACTCTGCGATTGAAGAGGACAACTATAGCCTAATTAGGAAAGACCGAAATAGGAACGGAGGCGGAGTATGTGTGTTAATTCGATCTGACCTACACTTTTCAGTAAGGGAGGGTTTGATCAATGAAGAGGCTGAGATCCTAATAATAGATATATGCCTTCGCAAAACCAATCCTATTCTTTTAGGGGTCTGTTATCGACCTCCTCAGCAAAATTCACTTGGAGAATGTATTAAATAAATATCCGAAATGGATGGAGAGGGAATGCATTCTAATAGGTGATTTTAACACTGATGTCATTAAGAAAACTTGCCCCACTTACAGTGGTTATTCAAGATGTTGCAATATGTTTGGCCCTACCAAATTAATTAAAGACCCCACCAGAATTGGTAAATCAACCAAGAGCACAATTGATCTGATTTTGGTCTCAGATAAGGAGAATATCTCCCAGAGCGGGGAAATTGAGTATTCCTTGAGTGACCACTTTCTAATATATTGCAGTAGAATGCTGCAAAGAGCCACATTTAACAGACACAAAACAATCAAAATTAGGTCATTCAAACGCTATTCAGTAGACTCGATTGATCACCAGTCCTAGAAACTATGGATATCAACCTGGCCTGGGTTAAGTTTAAATCCCTGTTCCTTTCTGCCATTGACTCAGTGGCTCCGGCAAGGTCGGTCAGGGTAAAGCAAAGGTCCCAGCCTTGGTTTAACTCAGAGGTACTTGAAGCCATCAGGGCTAGGGATAAAGCCATGTCGAAGCACAAATGCACAGGGGACCCAGCTGGCTTCTCACAGTTTAAAGCTTGTAGGATGAGCCCCAACGTATAATCAAATAGTCCAAAATAACCTACTTTTCTGAAATGATAAACGGAAACAAGGACAAACCCCAGAAATTGTGGAAGGTTCTGAAAAAATCTAGGATGCTTATCTAAAAGCACTCAGATTTCTTGTATTACTCTCTCCATTGATGGAAAAAGGTAAATAAGAAGGAGGCTATTGCCTATCACTTTAACAATTATTTTACCTCAGTTGCCCATAAACTTGTGGAGAAGCTACCACTCAGCCCAAGATTGTACGGGCCTGAACCCATTCAGGATTTCTTTGCTGAGATAGGTGTGACTGAAAAAATCGGCGACATTCTAAAGGGCCTTAACTCTGCCCAAGCCACAGGGCTAGATAATATCTCAGCCAGGTTCTTGAAAGATGCAGCTGATCTCATAGCCCCTTTTATTACTCATATTATTAGGCGGGGCTATGTTGGTGCTGTAGCGATATGTGTCTGTTAAATCGCTGTTCGAGAGTAGAGAGCGAGAAAGCGTGGCTGGTATTTGTGTATTGATACGGCAGAGAATGATTATGGATACCGTTAAAAATATTCAGAATAGATATTTATCGAAAAATTAATTACAATACTAGATGTAAGCCGACAGTATACTTTGAGATGATCATGTGTTAGTGGACGTTCTTTCCCAGTGAACCTAGTTCAGATCCTGTGATAAACGTTGTGAAATTACTATTTGATCTGAACTGGGCTTCAGTCAATCAGTCTAAATCTATTGACCTCTTCCATTTAAGGGAATGAGGAGCCAGCAGAGGAGGTGGAGCTGAAGAAGAGGAAGAAGAAGAAGAAGAACAGGGGCTTCACAGCAACCTTTAAGGCATGTCTCCAGGTGGACCCTCTCAACTGGTCCGGCTGCTCTTTCCAGCCTCAGGCTCCTTGTGTTTCTTGGAAGACTGGTATCAAGCCAGCAAGGACTACTCCTGACAACTCCACACGTCCCTCGGTAAATTGACCCATCCAAGTGTTTCCGTCAAGTTCTCCACTATTTTGCCTGCAAATGTGTTATGCTTTGAGTCTGATCCTGCCTCTTTTCATGATGTCACAGACATGATCACAACCAATCTATTGAAACCATGAACCCCATTTTGTGTTTGACATTCTTTATATTTGTCTTCTCAGCAGCAGGCTGTGAATGTGGAGGTGGTGACTCCCTTCAGTCAGCTCAAGGATGGGAGCCAGGGGATGGAGAACCTGGAGGAGTCTCAGGACAAGCCTCCTCAGACCAGAGGTGTGTCTGAGGAGCCCCGGGACAAGACTCCTCAGACCAGACGTATATCTGAGGAGCCCAAGGACAAGCCTCCTCAGGCCAGAGGTAATTCTTCCCCAGGTGCCTGTGGTCCTGGCTTTGTTTGTCATGTAGTAGTGGATACAAAGTGAATGGACACATCACTGGTGAAGTTATACAATTGCCACTTATTGCAGCAATGTCTAATAATCTCTTGTTTTACGTCGCTTATAGATGTAAGCCGACAGTATACATTGAGATGACCATGTGTTAGTGGACTTCCTTTCCCAGTGAACCTAGTTCAGATCCTGTAATAAACGTTGTGAAATTAATATTTGATCTGAACTGGGCTTCAGTCAATCAGTCTAAATCTATTGTCCTCTTCCTTTTAAGGGAATGAGGAGCCAGCAGAGGAGGTGGAGTTGAAGAAGAAGAAGAAAAGGAGCTTCACAGCAACCTTTAAGGCATGTCTCCAGATGAACCCTGGCAACCGGGCCGGCTGCTCTGCCCAGCCTCAGGCTCCTCGGGATTCTGGGAAGACTGGTGCCCAGCCAGCCTCCAGTCCTCCTGACTACTCCACACGTCCCTCGGTAAATTGACCTATCCACACATGTGAAGTGTTTCAGTCGAGTTCTCCACTATTTTGCCTGCAAGTGTGTTATGCTTTGAGTCTGATCCTTCCTCTTTTCATGATGTCACAGACATGATCCTAATCTATTGAAGCCATGAAACACATATTGTGTTTGACATTCTTTATAATTGTCTTCTCAGCAGCAGGCTGAGAGTGTGGTGGAGCTGGTGACTCCCTTCAGTCAGCTCCAGGATGGGAGCCAGGGGATGGAGAACCTGGAGGAGGCTCAGGAGGAAAGGGACGAGGAGCCAGCAGAGGAGACGGAGCTGAGGAAGAAGAAGAAGAAGGGCTTCACAGCAACCTTTCGAAGAGCTGTCAATGCCGTCAGACGCCACTTCACCTCCCGCGTCTCCCCCATGCAAGGCTAAGGGGACCAGCTCACTCAAATGCTGAAGGCTGTGAGGGTAACAAGCCACTGTTAGCCTCACAGTTACAGCTCAGGCATTCCCAGTGCCGTGTTGGTGCTTCACATGAAGCACAGCCCCAATGATGGGGCAAAAGTGAGGAAGTGACTGATGCTGTTAGCATTCCTCTGTTGCCCTTGTTGCCTCTGGCTTCCCTCATTTGAGAGCAGGGTGATGCTGCTGAGATGGACACATTGAGGTACGTCGTTATGCTTCGTATTGCTCAAAGGATGTAAAGAAACAGATTTTGGACATTTAAAGGAGCCCCTCAATACATTACTGTCTCCAGAGGAAAAACCTAAGTAGTCTTATCTTTCACTTCAGTTGCATGTTGCCACAGGGATATGCTGGCAAAGCTGAAAATAGGAGCAGAAAGCAAAAGTCCTCCCTTGTATTTTCAGTCAGGCTGATTAGCATAAGCCATTGCTCCATACAAATGATCGGCCTGTTTATGTTAAAGTTGCAGGACGTTTCCTTTCTAAACCTGCAATCCCCAATATGGACGTTAAAGGTTGGGTACGCGATTTGCGAAACGCCAGCAGATTTTGAAAATACACAACTCAAATGGTCCTACCCCCTCTCCTTCAACGCTGACTCTGACTCCACCCATTCCAAGTACCTGGACGCGCAATCATGCACGAGCGCGAACAGAGATGCGCGAGAGCGAGCCAGGCTAGTGTAGGTTTTCGTTTAACAACATGGCACTACATTCAGCTGTAAGTTGCACCCAGTACCGCGGGAAGTAGGGGTGCTGGGGGTGCTGCAACATCCCCTGTCCGAGGCCCTGTCTTATCACAGAAAACGATCATTTCTAAAAACTCCGGCCAAAGTGGAGATTTCTGAAAACGCCGCTTATGTGTTGTCGTGTAAACGGGGAGAAACGGGATTTTAGGTTCTGAAGCGTCACATTATGCACCAGGAAATGCTTAACGTCATGTGAGCGCCCGCTGTACCGTATTGGTCCGAATATAAACACAAACCCCATTGTAAGACGACCTATATTTGGAAAAAAGATTTGAAGACCAGATCTTGATTTCATGAATAAATAAATTGTATTAAAGGGACTCTGACCTTTGTTGCATTTGAGAATTACAGCACATTCAAATCATCCCGCCTTCCTCCAATGCCCCACCCCCTAAGCGTACAAAACTAAGCGTTATTTTGAGTACTGTACTGTAATAGTGAGTACTGTAACGACCTCGCCGGTGACATAATGATGTCGAGTCATTAGTAGTTGAAGGTAGTTTTAATGAACCAAAACCAGGTCACTGAAACCCGTAACATTGTAACCAACGGCAGAAAACCGACACAAAACAAACCCCAGTTACCCCGGCAACCCCCAACACGGTCTCACTCGCGTGCAGGCCCCCACCCTCCTGTTCTTCCAAGGCCCTCCCCCAGCTGACCTAATGATTCGCCCCCACGCTGATTGACAAGAAGAACATTACAATACATACACATAGAACAACTGGCATAGCGGACAACGAAATATAATGTAACACATAACACACAAACTATTTAACTGTCCCAGGGTCGCTACAGTACAAAAGTTCTAGACTCCCATGGGTTATGTTTAGACTCCCATGGGTTATGTTTAGACTCCCAGGGGTCATAATATCTACCAGGGGTCTAGTAAACAAGAAGTCCGAAGAAGACGCGTCTGAGTCCGAAATGGGTCCCGTAATAAGACTGAGTGGTGCGGTTGGGTGCCAACGTTCTGGAGGTCTTCCTGTAGCTCCAGAGTAGCGGGACAACGTCGCGTCTGAGTCCGAAATGGGTCCCGTAATCGGACTGAGTGGTGCGGTTGGGTGCCAACGGTCTGGAGGTCTTCCAGTAGCTCCAGAGTAGCGGGACAACGTTGCGTCTGAGTCCGAAATGGGTCCCCTAATCGGACTGAGTGGTGCGGTTGGTTGCCAACGGTCTGGAGGTCCTGAGAATCATCCAGGGGAGCGGGACCACTTGGCTTCTGAGGCCGAATCGGGTCCCCTTGTCGGACTGAATGGTGCAGTTGGTGGCCAACAGTCTGGAGGTCTTCCTGAGGCTCCAGAGGAGGGTAACTCTGTGAGTCTGAGTCCGAGATGAGTCCCCTAATCGGACTGAATGGTGCAGTTTCAGTACGCCGTGGACCACTTTGGTCTGCCATCGTCAGTCGCTACGGTCGCTACTCGCTACTGTCTGCCGTGGAATCAAAACAAACCCTCTAGTTGAGGACGCGCCTTGATGACGCGGGCCCGAATGCGCCACAAGAAGCAGACGGAAAACCTTATATATCCATGCAGCAAACAGACAGGTCTGTCGGCCAATAAGGTCATTCGGTCCGAAGAATTTTATTGGTTGAAGTTTTCACTAAATATTATGAGAGTAAAATAAATGTTTGTTTTTACTCCTGGTGGGTCTGTCTTGCATATTAGAGTGTTATTACCTTATTAATACCAATTTAACCTTATCCAAAAAAAGTGTAAAAATGCAACAACGGTAAGAGTCCCTTTAATTGAAATAATATACGAAAATAAAAAGGCATAGAATAAAACACTGCATTGCCACTAAACAGTAGTGCAAATAGGCCGTACTGATGTGTACACCAAAAACTTCCTGACACTCCTCTGCCCCGCTGTGTTCGCTCTGGCTGTGGTCGCTCCGAACTGTTTCGGCCCGTGGCAAAGCGAGTCATCCTCGCTGCTGTCCAAGGCATGTTGAGACGCAGCATTTATTTAATGCTCATATGACCTAGTGCTGAAAAAAGGTTATATGAAAAAGTGTGAGGGTAGCGGTGGTGCGCTAAACTTGTTCTGTGAGCAGCTGGATGTGAACCATGGTGTGAAGGAAGTGAACACAACGATCGATTTTCAACTGTGCGCGCATGCACTGGTGTAATTGAGCTGCGCTGCTATATATATTTTTTATCAATGTGACGAGTTGCGAGTCTAGTGCAGGCCGTTTTTTTTTTTCCAGCACCCCCTGCTGAGAATACGTTCTCGCGGCTATGGTTGCACCAGATGTTATAAACATTAAACGGTCACATAAATCATTACTATTTTTAGAAAATGTATGTTTGTTTCATATAATTGTATTGGAAGTCCTGGTTTTCACTAGGGTTGCCGCGGTGTGGACATTTTCACACACTCGTCTCAACACCGGTATTACCGAGTATAAACGGTATAAACTTTGAAACTAGGTCAACCGCCACACAAGCATCGGTTTTTAGACCCTTCTCGTCCTTCAGTTGCCGCCAACGTTCGAAAGCAGCGCCTAGGATTATTCTTGATTTCAGTTTTTCTCTTTCAGCGTTTTTATTATCAATTACTCTCTGAAAAAGAGTTTTCCTTCTCTTTGCTGGTGGTGGTGGTGGTGGTGGTGGGGATGGTGGCGTCTTGTCTGCCATGGAAATTGTCTTCTACTGCTAGGTCCAAATGTGGATTAACTAGTTCCAGTAGCTACCGCAGGATAACAACAAACAGGAGCTTGCTCTGGGTCACGAGCTCTGGGTCACGAGTACTGCACGAAGGGGTCGTGCGCGGGGCGCGGGGGAGGGGGAGTGCAGTACGACCGTTGATTGACGTACTTACTGTCCAATGCAACGAGGTGGCAATCCAAATGATTGGCTGGAGTTTTTCGAGCCCTGCCCGTTCCACAGATGATAGACTTGTTTAATTTTCATGTCAGTACTTCTAACTCAGTGGCTGTAAGCGGGTTATGATAAGGATTTCAAGTAATTTTGCAAAAATGGCCAAAAAAGCGAATTCCGTACCCAACCTTTAACTAAAGAAGTGCTTTAGAACGGCTGCACCAGATCAAAATGAGTTGCACCTGCGCTTAAACTATTATACAATATAGAAAGACAGACATAAAGCCGACTGAAAGGCTCTGACACATCGTTTGTAAACCTGGTCTAAATTAATTCCATCTACAAACAGATCATCCATCGGGACATCAAACCGGAAAACCTTGTGGTTTCCCGGTCCGCTGAAGCTAGCCGACCTGGGCTACATTCGGAAGGTGCTGATGAACTCCATCTATGTAACCGACTGGGCAGGCACACCGGTATACATGCCCCCTGAGGTCCTCCTAGGAGAAACCAAATACAGCATGTGAGTAGCATCAGCTGAACGCCTTCTCCTCAAGTGTGACTTCCCTCATCTCACTTTTGGTAAGTAGTTATTATACCCATTATTACTTTGTTATTGTGATGATAGGATTTACTTTTGTTCAAAGCAATTAATCCTTCAATAAATTGTATGTAGATAGATAGTACACAATCCCACTTGATATTCTTTCCACTGGAAGCACATTTTTATGTTGGATTCTTGTTCAGATTGATGCTGTAGTAGACAGTGTAGTTAGATCTTATTTGAAACCTTTATTATAAATACCTGAAACACTTTTGTTCTTGTGTTTATTTGTGACTTATTTTCTCATTTTCTCCTTCCTGTGGCAAGGCCTCTGAATGAGCTACAGCAGTGTCGGTACCTGCCCAGTGTAGGTACCAGCCTCCTGTACAGCCCCCCTCGGAGCCCACAAGGTGCCTGACAAGCAGCTTGCTGCAATCATAGAGATGAGAAGGAGCCTTCAGAATAAGAACACTGTCAATGGGTGGATAGTATACTTCACTGATCCAATATGGGGAATTAGGGGATTAATGGATATTCTGTTAATGTGAAGATTTCAATCAAAGACTGCAAGAAAAATATTTCTTGCGTTTATTGGAAGCTAAACATTTCTCAATATTGTGAGTCATTGGTGTGGCCATTGGTGTTTTGTTTAAGGCATGTCTCCAAATGGAACCTTACAAGAGGTCCAGCTGCTCTGAGCTGCTCGGCCAGGATTATTTCACCTTGGACCATTTCCCTGAAAGGTACCACATCTATAATAATTTGAGGGATCTGTGAACGTCTTTCAGTGCACTACCTAATTGTACAGAATTGTGTTTTGCACAACAGTGTTAGTAGTGCACGGTAGTTCCATCTGTGTGGGTCGATCTTTCTGGATCTGATAGAAGTTTGAAGGGCTCTCGTTTCTGTTATATTTCCTAGGTTCACCAAAGAGATGGAGTTATGGTCAAGGGAGACCATGAATGCTGCGTGCCTCCTCAGACTGGTAACCAGCCGACCTCCCCTCCTTCTGACAACTCCACACGTCCCTCGATTAATCAACCAATCCACACATGTGAAGTGTTTCCGTCAAGTTCTCCACTATTCTGCCAGCAAGTGTGTTATGCTTTGAGTCTGATCCTGCCTCTTTTCATGATATCACAGACATGATCCTAATCTATTGAAGCCATGAAACACATATTGTGTTTGACATTCTCTATAATTGTCTTCTCAGTAGCAGGCTGAGAGTGTGGTGGAGCTGGTGACTCCCTTCAGTCAGCTCCAGGATGGGAGCCAGGGGATGGAGAACCTGGAGGGCCAGGAGGAAAGGGACGAGGAGCCAGCAGAGGAGACGGAGCTGAGGAAGAAGAAGAAGAAGAGGGGCTTCACAGCAACCTTTCGAAGAGCTGTCAATGCCGTCAGACGCCACTTCACCTCCCGCGTCTCCCCCATGCAAGGCTAAGGGGAACAGCTCACTCAAACGCTGAAGGCTGTGAGGGTAACAAGCCACTGTTAGCCTCACAGTTACAGCTCAGGCATTCCCAGTGCCGTGTTGGTGCTTCACATGAAGCACATCCCCAATGATGGGGCAAAAGTGAGGAAGTGACTGATGCTGTTAGCATTCCTCTGTTGCCCTTGTTGCCTCTGGCTTCCCTCATTTGAGAGCAGGGTGATGCTGCTGAGATGGACACATTGAGGTACGTCGTTATGCTTCGTATTGCTCAAAGGATGTAAAGAAACAGATTTTGGACATTTAAAGGAGCCCCTCAATACATTATTATACAATTATACAATATAGAAAATATTATTATTATACAATATAGAAAGACAGACATAAAACAGTCTGAAAGGCTCCGACACATCGTTTGTAAACCTTGTCTAAACTAATTCCATCTACAAACAGATCATCCATCGGGACATCATACCGGAAAACCTTTGTTTCCCGGTCCGGTGAAGCTGGCCGACCTGGGCTACAGTCGGAAGGTGCTGATGAACTCCGTCCATCTAAAGGGCTGGGCGGGCACACCGGTCTACATGCCCCCCCGAGATCCTCTTAGGAGAAACCAAGTACAGCACGTGAGTAGCATCAGCTGAAGGCATTCTGCTCAAGTGTGACGTCGCTCATCGTTATTCCTTGTTGATTGTGTGTTATTCATTCACTCTCAGACCGGTCGATGTTTGGGCCATCGGCTGCACCATTCTGGCCATGGCCAAACCCCAGAAACCTTGTCGTGACGTTACCTATCGGGCTCTGGTCCGAGACACTGTTGCCACTGTCGGTAAGTAGTTATTGTACCAATTGTTATTACTTTGTAATTGTGATGATAGGATTAATATTTTGTTTAAAGCAATTAATCCTTCAAATAGTTGTTGTAGATAGATACATAGTACACAATCCCACTTGATATTCTTTCCACAGGAAGCACATTTTTAGGTTGGATTCTTGTTCAGAGATTGCTGCTCTAGGCAGTGAAGTTAGATCTTTTTGAAACCTTTAATTAAAAAGACATGAAACATTTTTGTGCTTGTGTTTATTTGTGACTTCTTTAAACCTTTTCTCCTCCCTGTATCTGACCTAGCTACAGCAGTGTCGTTATCTGGTCCAGTGAAGGTACCTGCCTCTGGTACGAACTCGGAGCCCAAAGAGATGTACAAGGTGCCTGACAAGCAGCTGGCTGAACTCATAGAGGTAAGCAGGAGCCTTCAGAATCAGAACACTGTCCATGGGTGGATAGTATACTTCATTAATCCAATATAGGGAATTGAAGGACCTTCTGTTAATGTGAAGTGTTAAATTCAAAGACTCAATTCAAAACCATGAAACACATTTTGTGTTTGACATTCTTTGTAATTGTCTTTTCAGCAGCAGGCTGTGAATGTGGTGGAGGTGGTGACTCCCGCCATGACCATGCCCCAAGATCCCTCAGAGGATTGTTGTCCAATGCAACGTGAAGAGCTGGATGACGGAAGACCTAAGGATGGATTGGGCAGACAAGTTGTGGTGTGGCCGACTTGGAGCCTTTTTTAGCCCCTGTGCGGGTCTTGTGATGGACAACATGTCTGCCCACTACAAAGAGTGAAAAGCCACTACACAGAACTCAAAACCAATCTGGCCATCATTCCGGGACGTTTGACATGCAAGCTGCAAGTCCTAGACATCGGTGACAACCACGTTTTCAAAATCCACGTACAGATTGAATGGGAGAGGTGGATGCAGGAAGGCATTCACACGTACACACAATCAGGGAAGATGAGGAAGGCGAAGTTTGCAGAAGTGTGATCCTGGGTCCTAACTGCTTGGGGCAAGGTCCCCACAGAAACAATCGTAAACATACACAAGAAGACACTTTTTGCCCCAGAAAGCGATGAAGAAGTGGAAAATTCTAATGACGGATCTGGTGATGATGAAGAGGAGGTGGGCGAAACCAGGCTGCCAAACGCAATGCTCCACCTTTTCCACGCTGACTCAGAGACGTCGTAATTCAAAGGCTTTTCAGAGAGCGAGATGTAGCCTAAGCCCACCAACCCTAAAAAAGCTTGTTCAAAGATTAAGATTAGGGTAACCTACTAGACCAACTTTGTATCAGAGAATATTAAGGATCTTTGTTTGTAAATTCATTTTATTTCATATCATTCATGCGTTCGTTCAGTTGAATTCGTTAATTTATTTAGCCATTCATTCATTTGGGAATTCATCAGTGTTGGGGATGGACTTGATATATTTGCAATTACATTGTTTGTTCATGCTTTTTCTGAGTGAAACGTATAGCATCCCTCGAAAGCATTAGGGCCTACATGGTTGGCCCATCAAATCTTTGTGTAGACTACTGTATGCTATTGTTCCTAGGCTGATTTTGTGTTTGGATAAGATTTTTCCATTATTCGAGATGTCATTGCCTTATTAAATAATAGGAAAATCAAACAAATTGTTGACAGTATATTTCCTTATTTTTCTTTTTGCTATACAAAGGCTATAATGTCCGTATAGCCTAAAAGCTGCCTAAAACTTCAGAGGAAGACGTTGCATGAATGTATTGCAAAGTAGCACATGCTCTTACATTGTCAAGAAATGCACTGTGAAATTTCTACATTTTGACTGCAAGTAGCCTATTGCTTTCCCTAAAAGGTATCAACCAGTAGTCTAAGATTGCGTATCTGTAAGCCTCAAGCGGCTTTCATCATGCCCAATTTGCATTATCATTTTTCCCAAGTGATCTCGTCTTGGTTTGGGCGTGGATTATTGTTTGAACTTCTGTTTTCATTTAGTCTACCAGAAAAGGGTTGATGAGGTAGGCTATTGGACGCTCGGGGATAAGGGTTCTGCAAGTGTCAGGAAATTCTTGCACCTGCAGTGTATAGCGCATGCTTTTGTATGCTGTAGACCGTTTGAAACATGTAGACAACTGACCATGAAATCTGATTATTAAAGACCTCTAAACTAATTATTTATCGGTTGATGCCATCTGTGCAGCCAGGTTTCAGGTGAGTTTTTCCATCGGGGGACACTTTTCAATTACTCTAATGCTTAAGTTTAAAATAAATCAGAACTGATTTACCTTGATCTTCAACTGTAGCCTTGCTGACCTCCCTGCATCCTCGCTGTCTTTATTCCTTTATTCCAGATTCATATGGCGGTCTCATCATGCTAAACTAGCCCATTATCAGGTGTTTAACAACAACACGCACAAAAAAAAAGAAAGTGAAACAGGATGAAATTAATTGTTCAAAATATTCACCAAAAATCTACAAAAATATTTTTCTATTAATTTCATCCTGCTTTGCTTTAATGCAAAATATCAACAAATAATGACCCGTAGTACGTAAAAGCCCACCATTGGCAAGTACTACAGTAATCAGAATGAGAACATTTATTATATATATATATATACATATCAATATTGATCAAAATAATCGTGATAATCATTTTGGCTATAATCTTGCAGCCCTACTGCACAGCCACTTCTTCAAAACCTCAGTCCTTGGATTGCGCATGTTTGCCCAGTTTCTTCTACAAACCTGATCGAAAAGTATATATTGAAATAAAGTAATTACATTACATAAAGTAAAAGACATTTATGGCTGCAACCAATGCTATTTTCATTGTCGATTCTAGTAATAGTCAACAAATGATCATTGTTAAACAATAAGCTTTCTCAAAGTGCCACACGTCGTAGTAGTTTGACCTTGCGTTCCCCAAAATACTTTTGTATCTGTGGATGACACTCAGTAACTATGTAGTCCACATCCAAAACATTGTGCTCCAGAAGATCTAAGTTTCTCTTCATTACCTCCTTCTCCATGTGGTAACTACCACCTACCTCATTGCTCTGCTGGCGAGTTCATAAAATTGCAGATGAGATGAACATGACGCATAGTAATCCTGATTCATGGTTCAACATGTTGTAATCCTGACAAAAAATAAAGTGTAACGCACCTGAACAAGCTGAAGGTCTATAATGGTGTAACTCTCCATATGCATCAAACTGTAATTGCCATACTTTGTGCCCTAAAGAAAGTGCCCTAAAGAAAACATAACATAACAGGAGGTTGCAAGGCTTTAAAACTAACTGAATGTACAAGTTGGAAGCTGTTAAAGGTCCCATGGCATGAAAATCTCACTTGATTTCTAACATTAACATGAGTTCACCTACTCTGCCTATGGTCCCCCAGTGGCTAAAACTTGCGTTCGGTGTAAAACGAGCACTAGGTATCCTCCTCGCCTTTGAAAAAATTGAAGCTCAGGGGCTCTGATTTGGAATGTGGCCCCATATGTCGTCATAAGGGGCCAAGTTACCTCCCCTTTCTCTGCCTGGCCCGCCCAGTGGATTTGGCCCGCCAATGAGACAATGAGCTACGACGTGCAAGCGCCAAATGTGTGTGAAGTGTTGTGCACTTCTTTGTTATTGGATAACCGTTCTGCTGTTGGTGTTATGGCACATAACATGTCGGTTCTCTGACGTCTCTGATATTTCCACAACGAGACTGTAGTGGGGGTTATCTCAGCCATGGTTGAGAAGGAATTGGGGGAAATGGACTATGGCTTCGACTCCCTGAAGTACATTAACCGTGACATGGAGGAGAAAGGGATTGCTGCCCGCGAATGTCTTCCGCTGCCCGCTGCCGAGGCAGGCGGTGGTGCCTCGGCGCTGCCCGCTGCCGAGGTGGTGCTCCCTCGGCAGCGGGCAGCGAGGCTCGTGGACAATCGCGGGCAACAATCCCTTTCTCCTCCATGACACGTTTCAGTCTACATCAGATTGATGAGGAAGTGGAAGAACCAGAGACGTCGGAGAACCCGAACGCAGTAATTTGAGATTCATAATATCGTCTGGTGGCGCACACAGCTTTTGGCCGTGATAATATTTATTATATGATATAGATATCTATTTTTGATATATTATTATTTAGATAAGGAATTCGGGAACGTCTTCAAATACTGTGTTAGGGGCCCACTAATATCTTTATTAAAGCATTCATAAAGTAGCATGGCATGGGACCTTTAACCAACTCATTTAGACGTTTTTGGCTTACCTAGGGAATCTGCCAGCATATCTCTGCAAATTGCAATCTTTCCACCCTGGGGTAACTTCTGGAAAAGACTTTCATCAGTCATCAGTCTTCCATTTGTGGACAATCGTAGGATCCAGAAAATTCCTAGCACGCCTCCTGGAGGTGCAATACTTGAAAACCTGGAACGGCACGCAGGGTCTTGACGATCTAGGTTTCCATGAAAAATCAATACCGTTGCTACTTGGAAGAACGACGCACAATGAGCTGGCTCCGGGGTGTACTACCTGCAAGGGGCTGGCTCCGCCAACGGCTGTACTACCTACTATGGGCTGGCTCCGCCAACAGGTGTACTACCTACAATGGACTGGCTCCGCAAACGGGTGTACTACCTGCAATGGTCTGGCTCTCCACTGTTCGGCGTAGTTACAGTTTCTGTAAGGACTCTGATTATATGGCACATAAGTGCCTATCATCCGTTGTCGCTTGACCTCACAGATTTTCTTGTAGGCCTACACCGGACAGGTGAACAGCTCTCCGAGGCAGCTTTCACAAACGACATGGCCTACTTTGGGTCACTGTACCTTGACCAAACCTATAAAATAAGAAACACATTTTTGCATTAGCTTTCCAACTCTGCCCTTCTCATCTCTGCCTATAAATCATATTAACGTGTAGTACAATATGACTTGCGATATTTCAGATTCCTCTGTTATGGCGCGTTTCCACCGAGCGGTCATGGGAGCATGAGGCATGCATGAGGTGGGCGTGACGCGTGACTTCCTCATCATGGAAACAAGGGAACCTTACGAAATATAGATGATTAAATTATTAAATGGCAAAGTTTCGAGATGCTGTATATTCATTTTGAGGCAGTTGGTAATTAGTGTAGGCCTATGTGTATCTGCTCTGACGTGACCTTCTTAAGCGGGGGTCTATCTATCGATTTTATACCATAAGCAGGCATGGCGGATTATAAAAAATAGACTATCAATACAATATAGAATAATACTGTTTGTGTAGCTTCTTTGGATATTTCTTGGCTGCTTTACCAAAGCTAAAAACACATCATAATCAACCGTTGGGCATAGTAGCTACAAGTAGTGTCAGTACAAACTGCCAAATAATTTAAAGCAGCCTACTAGGCTACATTAACCAACTTACAGGCAATAAGTAAAAACTTCTGATGATAGCAAAATATACGGATTGATTGTATTTCAGAGAATGTGTTTGTATTATAATTAATATTATAATATTTATATTTAATTATTTGATTTAAATAAAAAAAAAAGTGGTAGGCTATAAGGATATTACTGGACAATCAGTCAATAGATCCTTGGGACCAAAATGTTGAGCTTATAGCCTACTTGATGTTAATCAATATATTGAATTCGGCTTGTTACAGCTTGTTTATTAAATTAACTGCATTTTTATATTCAGTGCGTATTCCCTTTCGGGCTTTTGTTTCATGAATGAATGCTCCTAAAATAAAGCACAATAACCTGCTTCGCCTCAAGGGGCGTCGTTGTCTCTCTGCCTTCTCTTCCATGCCGTAAAGTGCTGCAATTTTGCAATGTTTTATTTGGGGTGTTGAATCCGTCCTTCTCCAGCCAAAATACGGTAAGGAAAAATGACATCGACGTTGCAATTGAGTTTATCTAAATATCTAACGGGACACATAAACCTTGCACAAAGCTTACGTTTCAAGACACATGTGTTTAGGAAGCTTTATCTGGCGGACCGATGTCGCAGATATCTATTGCATACTCCTAGTTATATGCACATCCTAGTAATACTGTATACATCTGGTTCACACATTGGTTTGATGATTTTTCCAAACATAGTAGGCCCTATGCATGTGTGTCCATCCTATCTGTTTTCGTTGGGCCTCTTTATACATAACTGTAAACATAACAAATAACAAATTCTTAATTGTTCGTTATTGGTCCTTCTTCTAAACATAGGATGGCTGTGGTTATGTCTTGCGTTTCCATCGTTTTATTTGTATAAAAAAACCTAATTTAGTTATGCCAATCGCTTATTATTATAACTATATTATTATTGTTCCAGTGAAATACACTTCAAAAAAACATATTGCTTTCATGGATCACTGGTTCGTCATGTGTCTGTGGGATTTGTTTTCCCAGTCCCCCAGGTACAACTCCACAAGTGAGGTGGAGTTGCTGCCATGGAGGTGGCCACCCTCCCTATGGAGCTATGGAGGGTTATCTTGTCCTACCTCCCACTGCCCGACCTGGGTCGCTGTTGCTTGGTCTGCCATGCCTGGAGAGAACTCGTCCTATCACTAGATAACACTCGCTGGAAACAGCTCTGCCTGGGCTGCCCAGAGTGCCGCCACCCCAACTGGCCGAGTCAACCCCACCTTGAGCCGGCGTCCTGGAGGGAGGCCCTGAAGCAGCATGCCCTGGCCAGCCGCACCTGGACCCAGAACGGGGTGGAGCTTCAGTCCTCCGCCTGCCTCCACCTCTTCCGTCGGAGAAAGGATCGGCGGGTTTTGCACGTAGGGGTTGGTTGTGAATTTGAAACCTTGCGAGGGGCCCTGGGAGCGGCAGGCCCATATGACCGGGTGGTCCTTCACCCTGGGGTTTACGAGGAGCAGGCGGAACTCGCGCTGAAGGTGCCTGTGGAGCTTGTGGGACTGGGCCAGCTGGGCGAGGTGTCCCTGCTGGTGTGTGTGGAGCAGCAGTGCCCTACAGCCAGGCTGTGCAATCTGGTGTTCATGCCAGCATGGTTCTCCACTGTGGTGTACAAGGTGAGCCGAACGAGGGATGGTTTTAGTTGTATTTTTCTGTGGGTGTTTGTTTGTTTTGCAAGGCAGTGTTTTGCTGTCCAATATGAAATATGACATGAATGAATAATAATAATAATAATAATAATAATAATAATAATATTTGATATCAGATGGAACATGTCATGATTGCGTTTTTTGGTTGGCGAGTAAAATGTAAAAAGTGCAGAATATACCTTACCCGGTTTCCTGTAAGACATTTTCTTCCTCTCTTCTCTCTTCAGACGTCGTGGGGGCACGTCCAGCTGGACAACTGTAACTTTGAGGGGGCTCAGCTGCAGGTCCGGGGCCCAGGGACCTGCCAGGCGCGCTTTTGCTCCTTCTCACATGGGGGCTCGGCCAATTTCCTGGGGGTTGCGCTCAGCTTATTGGATAGCTGTGACTTCTCAGGAAGTGACGCTGCCTCTGTCACTGTGGACGGCTCCCCAGTGTCCGAGAGGAACTGGGCTTGCAAACACTTGGCAGCTTTGGCCAGAACACTGACGTCTGAGGGCTCTCCCACCAACGGAGTCCCACCCAGAGGCAGCTGGGGGAAGGGGAACGCTGAGGTGGGCTCAACGTTTACTGCAGAGGACTGGGGCAAGGCCGCATGGCAGCGGAGCACCGGAGCGCCCCTGATCGGTCAGGACACGGTGATCGAGGATGGCTGGGGCGAGGACAGACTCTGTGACGGAGAGCTCAAGAGCCACGAACAAGGAAACAATCAGGCTTCGTGGGACTACAAACTCGCCTGTGATCGTCACAGCCTCGCCCCCCTCCTCAAGCCCCAACCCGATGGCTCCCTGCCCCCAGCCTCTTCCCCCGACCCCCACTACGTTATCCCCGGTCTTCTCTCTCTGTCGCAGGAGCTGCAACGAGACCCGGAGGCCCAGCTATTAGCCACATCCATCCAGGGCTGTTTTGTGAGGAGATGTGTCTTCAGGGACGGGAAGGGCGGAGTGCACATTTGTAACTACGGTCAGGCGCGGCTGGAGGAAAACGTGTTCCGTGGTCTCAACTATGCCGTCCGCTGTATCCAGAATTCCACTGTAAATATGATCACAAGTTGTTTTTATTGTTTTTACGACGTGAGCTTACTTTGCAGCGTATACAAAGTATTTCCAGAGATTGATCACCGGTCACATTGGATGTTGGATGCTTGCTTAATAAACTAAAGTATATGGAAACACGAAGGCACGTTGAGGTCCAAGAAATAGAGCTGCAGTAATTGGTGTGTCCCTCTTAAATTCCCTCTTAATTGCTTTTTTCAGATAGTGATGTTACGTAATGAAGTGAGGGAGTGCAGTGCCTCGGGCGTGTTCCTTCGTCTCTCTGCTCATGGGCTCATTGCCGAAAACAACATCCACTCCAATGGGGAGGCAGGACTGGATATCCGCAAAGGGGCCAACCCCATAATCCTGGTAAACTTTAGGCTCTGCGGTGGCCTGCTTATTTTCTGAACTTTCTGGACATTCATTTTAGAATTGATTCGTGTCAGTTTAACTCAGTTTAAATGTTTCATAAATTCCTTTTATAGCATGCAGTTGAACACACAAAAAGCCGTGCATGGAACATGGCTAAACAGCTCAACGTGGGCTAATTTCTTTGCAATTATGCATTTTTCCTCTCTCTCTTCCCCTTGCAGTGTAACAGAATACACAGTGGTTTGCGTTCTGGAGTGGTTGTCCTTGGCAATGGCAAGGGGTCTATCCGGAGCAACCAGATCTATAACAACAAGGAGGCGGGCGTCTATATTCTCTTCAGTGGGAATCCTGTTGTCAGGTGAGAGAGATAGCCTCAGGAATGGGTTGTTTATTAATCAATGAACATTGAGATGAGATTTGAAAGCTGACCAGAATTGACAATAAAACACAGCTTCAGCACATTGGG
Organism: Gadus chalcogrammus; assembly: GCF_026213295.1. Lineage (NCBI taxonomy): Eukaryota > Metazoa > Chordata > Actinopteri > Gadiformes > Gadidae > Gadus > Gadus chalcogrammus. The sequence continues at coordinate 8,770,821 of NC_079414.1, read as the reverse complement.
TCAATATATGTTTACTGCATACCAACTCAGAAGCCTTGGTCTCTGTCTTTTAGTGGGAATCATATTTTCCAGGGTCAAGCAGCAGGAATTGCTGTGAATGAGAATGGCAGAGGGATGATAATAGGTAACTATCTGTCATCGAGTTCATGATCCAGAATTTCCTAATGGAAGATGATTATGGATATTGCTATCGATAAAAAATATTTTTTTTAATTAAAAGTATAAAAATAAATACTTGTTTTAGTACTTGCTTCAGTTTGGTCCTTCCTTCCCACCTTTAATGTTCAACCCTGTTACGTGTCTCCTCCATTAGAAAATGTGATCAGAGAGAACCAGTGGGGGGGTGCAGACATCCGCAGAGGGGGAGACCCGGTCCTTAGAAACAACTACATCTGCTACGGCTACTCTGATGGCGTGGTGGTGGGAGAGCGAGGCCGCGGGCTCATAGAGGGAAACCACATCTACTGTGAGTAGTGGCATAGGAACCACATCTACTGTGAGTAGTGGCATAGGAACCACATCTACTGCGAGTAGTGGCATAGGAACCACATCTACTGTGAGTAGTGGCATAGGAACCACATCTACTGCGAGTAGTGGCATAGGAACCACATCTACTGCGAGTAGTGGCATAGGAACCACATCTACTGCGAGTAGTGGCATAGGAAACACATCTACTGTGAGTAGTGACATAGGAACCACATCTACTGTGAGTAGTGACATAGGAACCACATCTACTGCGAGTAGTGGCATGGAAACCACATGTAGTGTGAGTAGTGGAATGAAAACCACATCTAGTGTGAGTACTGGCATAGAAACCACATTTACTGTGAGCAGTGGTATGCAAACCAAATCTACTATAAGTGGCATGGAAACCACATCTACTATAAGTGGCAATGAAACCACAATTACTGTGCTTTTCTATTAGAAATCCATTTCTAATCACATGGCCATACTTTCCTTCCTCTGGATTCAATAGGTAACAAGGGCTGCGGTGTATGGGTCATGGCCTCAAGTCTCCCTCAACTGCTGGCAAACTACATAACCCACAATCGCATCTATGGGCTGGCTGTATTCTGCCGGAAGGACCCTGAAAACAGGGAGCCGAGAGTTGGTGATGGGGCTGTCCAGGAATGGGGAGGGGAGAGGAGAGGAGGAGGAGGAGACGGAGCAAGGCGAGGCGGCGCGCAGGAGAACTTTAACGACGACGGGGAGATCTTTGCCTGGGAGAACGATCTGGACAGTGAGGACGAGCGCTACTCGGCACGGCGGTCCATCAGCGTGGCGCTGGTGGAGGGCAACTGTATGAGCCACAATGGAGGTAAATTAGGCCACTACGAGGGCTCTATGCCAGCAACTCCTGTATGTTGGCCATTAGCCTCAGACAGGTTGAAGTCATTTCTCACACCCCTTCTGTCCTTTCCTTACATCATGTCCAGCTGTCGGCCTGTACGTGAAGACCAGTGAGCCTCTGAATGTCATTGGAAACCTTTTGAACAGCAACTGTGCGGCTGGCATCGCCGTCCTGCAGAGCACTCAGCTGACCCGTCTGGTGGCCAACTGTACGCTCGACAACAGCCTGGGTGGGGTCACCGTTGAGAAGGACTGCCGGGTGGAGCTGCGTGGCAACGGTATCTATGACAACAAAGGCCACGGCGTCAGTTTCTGTGGCGATGGGCAGATCGGTGAGAACGATGTGGTTGGTAACCGTGGAAACGGGATTCAAGTCTCCAGCAATGCAGATGTGAAGGTAAAGATGGAGGAGAACAACGCAAACATTTTAGTTGTGCACATACTCAGTCCAACGTTGTAAAATTTGTTTGCGTGGTCTTTGGGCTGCAGGTGCTGCATAACCGCGTCCAACCATCACAGGGAGGCGGGGCCATCGTGGTGCTTGGGCCAGTAAAGGGAGTTATCGGGGACAATGTCCTGTTCCAGGGCCACCCGGGAAACAAAGAAGCACTTCTACACATGGACCCCAGCAATGAGAGCTGTGTGTTGAATAACAACATCATTCTGCAACATACCAACAGGTAACTAGCACCACAATAGACTTGACCAAATGAGTTACTTCTGCAGGTATCCTCCCTTATGTCATTTCAGATTAACCATCTTGATGGTGTGTACGCACATTTATAAATATCACCATATACTACAATACAAATGTAAATATAAGTCTTCTAAAAATGTAGAATAGCCATCCTAAGGTCATGTAATGGTTCATTGACCCATCAGCTGTCCGTCACACACTCTGTGGGCCTTGGAGAACCCCTCGGCCCGCCCTCTGGCCGACTCCACGTCCGGGCCCTCGGCGTCGGGGTACTCCTCCCGCCTCACCATCTCCATGACGGCCCGGATCAGCGCCACCGTGGAGAGCGGCTGCCACAACAGCGGCAGCATGTTCTGCTCCATCCTTTGAACGCCAATGCTCACAGTAATAACTACACTGCGTGCCTGTTATAAACATGGCACACACGAGGACTGATGACAAGCCGTCGACGCTGGTGACAATGTTCATACCGCTGGACTGGACGGCTCCTAAAGGTCACGGCTAAAGGGTAAAAAAGAAACGAGGTCGACAGCAGGTGTAGATGATCCCGCTTGTATTTCCATTCTTCACATTCCAATGCAGGGTACAAATGTAAAGAGAAAACTCACTACAGGTTACAGCGTTTTACTTTTTAACCGTTTCAAATGTTGCAATTTGAAGGCCATGTTTTTCGTTCACGTTATCTGTAATGCACTTTTGAAAAACATGGAACATAGTTCCTAAGTGAGCTTAGTAAGTCACAGGAGCTTGGGAGATGGGTAGAGAATTCATATATATAGATAGGCCAAGTTTTAACTATTTAAACCGGCCTGCAATGGTCGGAGGACGGTTATTTTTAATGTGTATATGAAAAGGGAAAATCAATACAAACATCGCCTACAACCAATGCACAGAAGCTGTTCTTTTAGTCAATCTATTATTTTGTTCTAAAGCTATTTACGCCCATATTTTGCCGGTAATGTTTATGACTATCTCACAAAAATAGTTGCCCAAAGATTGCCAATTCTTTATATATACTTCGTCCCACGGTCTCATAAGCAAAATAAGGTTAGGGGCAAGTGCTTTGAAATTGTGACAAACTCTTGACAGTATAATAGTAGTATAATATCAGTATATATTATATATATAATTTTATATTATATATATATATTATTCAGTATAATATCCACATGTACTGGGATGGTAAGAATCCACCAGGCGTTTGTGAGAGGTATTACAAGCCATTTCAAAATCTGCCGTGCAACATCAAGTGATCAGCCTACCAGCCTCACTCCCACTTGCAATTACAGGACAGGGCAGATTTGTTTGTGTCACCATTCAATACATGTGTACTGTCATTAAGGTTTTCAACAAAGCAACAACAGTCCATTATTTACATCTCATTTTTTGTACGACGTTTAAGAAGACAAATGTATAATCTACAAAATGCTTTATATGTTTTATTTTGATGAAATACAGTAGATTTGTTTCAAAGTGTGATGTACTCTTTGACTTGCACCTCTTTCTCCCTCTTCTGTAATTCTTCCTCTACTCTCTTTTTTTCTTAAAACTCCTATCCAGCTTGGCTTTATATTTGACCAGAGGGAGAACCAGAGTGGCGAATTTGTGGTCCTCTGCTGGGTCAAGCTTCGCTCCTTTGACGCGGGCAGGCTTTATGAGAGTCAGTCCCAGTGATTTGGCAACCTCCATTATCCTGAAAGATAAAAACAAAAAGTTAATTAAACTGAATAATGACTTCCTGTCAAACTTTTTGATCAAGTAGGAGGGAGAACCCGATTTTTCATAGCTTTGTGGAGTGGGCCAGTCTGGCTGCTTCACAATTTTTTTTTCAAAATCAGTTGGCCATGTAGATTAGAATGCTGTGCCTCTGCACCGGTTTAGCTGCAGAATCTCAGATCCAGGAGTTCTATGTTACAGCACAACTTCTTGGGTCAAGATCTCCTGGGTCGGAAACGAAAAAACTGCAAGGGGCGGAGTTACGACTTGTTTCTTGTTTTGTTACGGAGACATTCTACCAAAGAAAACGATTGTTTTAAAGTTTTGCTTTCAGAAGAGTACCTTAAAAAGTATTTATTTATGCGGTTGCCAGTCCAAGAGGGTGGCCGTTTGAACTGTTTACTAGTGCTGGCCTAGTTTGTGTTCGCAATTTACGTGCTCACAGATCCACGCCTCCAGCAACGTGACGGGCAAAAAAAATATGACGCCATGAATACATGTAACCAACCGTCCCCCCAGTTTTGAGGTTGCCTGCCATCACTTTAGATATTAATCTAAAGCCAGATTTTGTGAGCGAACAGCACACTTACCACATCTCCTTGACTAACAGGTCTCGCTGCAGCAGCGTCAGGTTCACCGACATGAAACCCATGTGTAGCTGCAGTGCGAGGCAGTAGGCTGCAATCTTCGCACGCATGGACGGGGACACTTGGTTATTCAGACTGCAAGGAAATGGGAAAGACGTCTGTGTTAAGATTTGGGTTTAATCAAATAAATAGATTATTGATGTACATTCTGGACTGACGGCTTAGAAATAGGCCCAGAGCTATACATGTACTGTACCACGTGGGCAGACAAAAGTGAATAAAAAGATGCTGTCATACCGGCCTTTCCAAAAGGTCTCCACAGTAAAGGTCTTGAAGATTTTTCTCCGGAGATCGAAGGTGCACCCTTCATTCTGGCCAACTGGAATACAGTGAACAGGAAAAATAAGAAAATGCATGTATGGGCAAAAATAACTGGCACCATTGACATGTATTTAATTGTCATCAAGCACTCACATTTGCCATTAACCCTTCCCGCTCGATACAGCTGCAAGAGCAGGTAGAGGTAGGCACAGCAGCGCAACATCTTCTCCCTGGCATCCTTTCCACTCGGTAGAGATTCCATATGCTTAACGATGCTCAAACTGTTGCATGAAAAAAAAAAAAAAGTAAGGCTTATCAAGAATCAGTCACCGTCTATTAGGCAGCCATCATGCTTTAGAGAGGGAGGGAGACAGAATCCTACCATTTGCCATCCTTCAATGTCTGCAGACCCTCTTCTGCCAGAGCAGCCATTTGGGAACCAGCTACAGCCAACTCTTCATAATCCGCCGGGGACAAGACTAGCAAACAATGAAAGGAAAACAACGTATATGCAGCAGCTTTTAGAACACGTACGATGGAGATGTTAATGTGGTGAAGAAACCAAGTTAGTTCCGATTAATGGTAAAACATACGGTCATCAAACAAGTAGACATCTTCAGGCCTTTCAGCGTCAGGGTAGCATGGGGGGATGTATAAAGCCATGTCTAGTTGGTTACTGGCCTCATGGAGCTCTTCACTGAGAGCTGAGGGAGAAGACAAAAGTGAGAAGAGTATTTAAGAAGACTGACCTAAAGAAATATATAGGTGGCACAAAATCATCTCCTGCATTTCCTACACATCCAATGGTTGACCAAAAGCAGCAGATTTCCACCCAAAAGATCCAAGCGAATGGACATTGTTAGCACACAAACAGACGCGTTTACCTGCAAATCCCTTTTGTTCGATCACGCTGTTGGCAGCCTTGGCCACGACCTGCTGCAGGGACTCGGCGCCCACCCTGTTCAGCCGATGAGAGTTCAGGGCTCTCCTCTGTCTTGTGGTTCCAAACGCCTCAACAAGGGAGTTCAACTATGGGAAAACACAAGCCAGACAAGGCTTAGCCAATAAACATGTTTCCAATGTCTCAGCGCTCTCAAGTAGGACTGCAACGATAAGTTGATAGACAGAAAATCTATTGAAAATGTAATGACAAGAATACAAATATATATAAATTAAAATAATTGGTTGAAGGATCTTTATAAATAATTATTATTTAGTTTTCTTGGCTGCTTGTCAGTTAAAGCATGCAGAATTAGGACATCACATATTTTGTGATTCAAAGACTAAATAACAAAACAGCAAACGTTTGTTAGTTGCAGTCCTATTCTCAAGAAAAGTCGAGAAACTGGACACAGATCATATTGGAAGAAGGAGATCAAAAGCACAGACAAAAGGTGATACAGGGTATCTGCAGGTTTCAGCAAGTCAAATTTAAGACTTTTTAAGACCTTTTTAATACCACCTTCAATGAAATTTAAGACCTTAAACCCGCGATGGTGGGGGGGATCCCGCTGTATTACAACCCAAGCATAGCATGTGTGTCACTCAATGAGACTCATTCAAGTTTACTTTCTGTCTGTTTATTGAACATAAAGTGATACTCCAGGGCTCCAGACTAACTTTTTCCTTGGGTGCACTGGTGCGCCTAAATTTTTAAGTTGGGTGCACCAGCACGCATTTATGGTGCACCTAAGTTGTGAGTTGTTGAGAGGGAGGGGGGGGGCAGCTGCACCGGTTGCACCGTCGATATTTACGCCACTGGTTAATAATATTTTCACCATTAAATAAATGCCTTCAGTAAGACCTGGGGGGTATACAACGAACCTCGTTGAACATACCCAGGCTTTCTTGGGAAAACCTGGCTCGACAGAGCCGCAACTCAAAATCACAGTTAAATGGTACCACGACGCTCACTTTAGATTAAATTAGTTGAACCAGGTTTTCCGCTTTAGGTTCAATGCGCGTTCACATAAAAGGGGCGTTTCTCGCGTCATTTGACTCACCCTTATGCAAAATAAATCACGCAAGAGCGGTGTATTTCATCCAAGGCGAGCAATGTATTATTATGAACTCCTACGAGGAATTCAAAGTTCAAATCACAGCCAAGGGGAACACGGTTGCCCATACTATGGCTAGGGTGGCGTGCTGGCAAAAATAGCCGACCGTGTTAATTCGTAAGGGAAAAGATTCTGCATATTGTCTAAAAAATATTATGCATCATCATCCCTTTTACCCCCATATATGTGGGGCCCCATGAATTGCGAGCCCAAGTACCGGGAATGCACTTGATCTCCGACCCAATATCGGACGTGCACGTCAAGTTGCTTGCTTTTAGTGGCGTGGTTCAACGTCTCAAACATCAAAACAAAATCAGCCTTGTTGACGCTGCAGATTAGCTCGTTTCGGATGAAAGGCGCTAGTCCGAAGCGAGTTATATACGCCGTTTTGTCCCTTCCAGCAGTAAAGGTGCTCGCGATTTGAGAGTCAGGGAACATCAAACCGAAGAGATCTCCTATCCCCTCATTCGAGTTGTAGGACTGGTGCTTGACCACTGTGTTTAGAATCCACAACACCTCCGCTTTCAGTGTTGGTGTCGCACCAAATGCTACCCTCAGGTCAGTGCTAGCAGCGCGGACCGTCTGCGGCGGTGGCGCCGGATCAGAGATGCAAAACGTAGAAATGGCTGGGGTCTGTGTGTGGCTCCTGGCGGAGGTTTTATGTTTTTGGCTCTGCATATGGTTGACGACAGCCTTAATCCCCATGGTGCCGAGCTTGAATGTAGGCTACTTTTGCACGGAATGCATCTGGCCTGTTCTGGGTTGGCAACGGACGTCTTCCAGCCAACTGACGTTGAACTTGCATTTACCTATTGTTGCAGACTAGCTAGCAAGCGCGCAGACATTGGTTTATATATGCAGCTAGCAAGAAAGTAGCCTCTCGTACATCTCCTTCACGAAAAGTCCCGCGAGAAAAAAAATAATAATTAAATAGCCCGGCCCCGACAAATTTAAGACCTCCGAGTTATACATTTAAGACCAGCATATGACATTTTTGACGAATTTAAGACTTTTTAAGGCCTTAAATTTAGAAAAATGAATTTAAGACTTTTTAAGACTTTTAAGACCTCCGCGGACACCCTGTGATATCTGTGGTGATTAAAGTAACATGGGTGATGCTTGTGATGGGTGTGGTTAGTTGAAGGGATGGTACCTTTTCAGAATAGGTCAGGGTAGCGTTGTCAACCTGTTCGGTCACCTTCGGCTCCCCTGGTTTTGAAAAACACAGTTCCAAACTTTAAACCAATCAGTTAGTTTAAACTGGACAAAAATATAACTTGTTAAAACCTGCACTATGTCCATTTGCAACTGAAGCTATTTACCCTATTCATAAATATCAGACAGGTAATATCATCTGAAAATTAAACTATAATAGTAGCTATAACTCAAGTAGCAATTGGTAGGTCTATGTATTTGTACATACATTTCGTATCCTACTTCTTAAATAGCAATAGAGCAAACTATATTAACAAAGAACATGGGGGATCAAGGTTTTTCCCACTCTGGATGATATGTATTGCACAGTGGAACACAATGGGATTTCACCTAAAACTACTGGGGTCATTTTCACACTTAGCCAGGCTTTTGTGTGCACCCAGACAGATTTTCTTGCATCAACATTTAGATATTTGAAACCCGTGAAAATGATATAACAAGCATAAAGGATCATAATAATAATAAAAATAAAAATATATATATAAAAATCTGCAATCGATATCGGCCTGTTTGCTTTTTGAAAAATAATCGAAAAGGCAATGAATCATCTTCTACGGTGCATCTGATATTCACAAAGTGAAAGAATCTATAATAAAAAATGACGAGCGATTCATTCATTCATTACAAGGACAATATCCATCATGAAAAGTAGAGATGTGTGTTCACAAAGAGTTTACAGTAGAGTTTGATGTTGAATGGGCTTCTATAGGAAGGCGGAGGGGGAGTTGCTTACACGGGTATCAAACATCTTAATAATGAAGAAAGCAACCTTTAAACTGTCTGGGTTGCACACAAAAGCCTAAATAGTCTGGGGAAATATTCTAGAGATGGTATAAACAGTAATTCTCCAAATTGTGGTTTTGGTACAATCCAACGACTGTGGCCACATAGCCATGAGGTGGTTGTTCTGTTCTCCATTCCAAAATATTTTTTACCTGCAATAAAAGGTTGCATTTTAAAGAGCTGAGCACTGTGCATTTCCATCTCCATGGTGTCTTTGTTCAGCACCCCAACATAGTATCTGCAGAGGCAAGAAGGAAGTCAATTGTTAAAAAGAAAACAAGCAAACTAGAGGTTGTGTATTAACGTTGTTTGCATAAAAAATATAACGTACTTGCAAAGGTTGTTGCATTTTAACGACCCTGGCCCAAAATTGTTTGCAACATACGATAGTCTGTCGGATTCAGCAACCTATAAAGAAAGGCAGAATAATGTGCTCGGATTTGCCAGAGTATACATCAATATCATGTTTGTGCAGATGTCTCGGAACAGTTCCCTGATGAAAATAAAAGAATAACTATTCTTACCAACACACGTCTCGATTTCTTTCGAGGATGTTCCTCGTCTGTGTTCTTGTAGAACGTGAAGTCCAGCTGCTCTGCGTTCTTTATATTTCCATTGGAAAACTGAACTGTCAAACGAAAACATCATACATTTCCTTGTAAGTAAAACACATTGCTCTGATGGTAAGCCATGTGACAGCGCCATGTACGTTGGACACCGCTACAAAGGGGTTAACACAACATTATTTTGAAGCAACAAACAAGTACATCATGTGTTTACGGCTGCGGTAACGTTGGCATTTAAGTTCAGGGAAAGCATCAGAGAACCCACGTGTGCCGTATAAAATGCGTTTTGCGGTTACATGCAACACGACGTATTTGATCAATAATTCGTTTAAACGTATCCGAATATAAATTTGAAGTTCCCAAATAAAAGAAATATAAAACATTTACCAATAGTAGCTTTATCTGTATCTCTTTCTTCTTCACAACACACAAACGTGCAGTTAGCAGCCATTGTTGTTGACGACTGTACTAGTAGGAGCACGCATGCGTCGATGAAACGGGGGTATTACTACAGCGGCATCCCGCGGTAAGGAGTATTAGTGCATTGGCTTTTTAGAGATAATAATAGAAACGCCATAAATATCATATCGGTTATATCATTTGAAAGGCCATTTTTAATAATTTTGCTAAATAAATGTATTCATAGATAACAAGATATTCAAACGCACCATAACTTTATACTTATTCTGCAATCAGACACCGTTCAAACAGAGTCAAAGCTTTGGCGCCACCTTGTGAGTCTAACTGCAACGGCATGCCATTGTAATCTCAGTCAAATATAAACCCTTGCTACAGAGGAAATGTTTCTTTTGAAATCTTTTTTTTTATAAATCAGGTTTTATATTAGAAATGAATGATGTCCTTTGATTGATTGATAGACAGAGCTGGCTACGAAGCATGCGCAGCACCGCTCTAGGACGTCACGTGAGCCCGTCCTCTACGTCCAGCCCTGCTTAAAAAATGGTGTACAGTATAGTCAGTGTATCGTGAGCTACTTTGTTTCCTTGAAAAGTATGACAAGCACCCATGTTTGATTTATTGTAGCATCAAGAGATGAACGTGCGACTCGTACTACACCCGTCTATGGATTAGCAGACACAGCTCACAAGCTAAACTGCAAATGCACGCAAAGGCATACATCCATGTAAAGGCTAGTCCAGGTAGCCGTCTGAAGAAGTAGCTCGGGCCTGTTCAGTTCTTGTGTCTTCTCATCAGGACCATTCAAGGTAGGAATCCAACACCCCACATATCACCCTAGCGTCCGAGTTGTTGCGTTAGCATTTAGGGTTACTAATACAATGACCCACCTCTATGTTACCTGCCCTGACTATTCAGTGTGATCTAGCCTAACTATAAAAAGGTAGCATTACAGACAGGTCGCTTGGTCAAAACATTGCAACATGTGTTTTTCAAAAGATTTAGCTGAAGTAAAGGCCAAATGTCCATTTTAATTACTGTACACAAATTTTCTCACCTTTGATATGCATATGTAGCCTCATTTACATCTATACATTAAGGCCTATACGAATATCTATGAACGATAGAAAATGAATTATCTTCAGAACTATATATTCATTAAATGCCTCATGACAAACACACCATCTCTCACGTCTTCCCATCCTCTTTACCACACCCCCTCTCAACATTCTTCAGGGCAATGGATTTCCCCAGCCACTTTGAGCAGATCTTCCAGCAACTCAACTACCAACGTGTCCATGGCCAGCTGTGTGACTGTGTTATTATGGTGGGCAGCCGTCATTTTAAGGCACACCGGGCAGTGCTGGCGGCCTGCAGTACCCATTTTCGAGCCCTCTTCACCGTGACAGAGGGAGACACTAGCATGAACATGATCCAGTTGGACAGTGAGGTAAGGAGGACTTTAATGTGATCCATGTTAACAAGAGGAAATAAACTAGTGTAATGCTAATCTTAATAGGCAGTTATAATAGTGATTCTACTGTAATAATAAAGGTTATTATACACATACGTGGAATGTGAAATTGAAAATCATAAATGATTTGCGGAGGACTGTTTTTTCCCCAACTGCTGTTATGCTTGATGCTGCTGATCTGATAGGTGCCGATATTATGTTTTACGAATGACGTGGTCATCTTTTACTTTTGTTTTATCAGGTGGTAACAGCAGAAGCCTTTGCGGCCCTGGTTGACATGATGTACACGTCAACGCTGGTGCTGGGGGAAAGCAACGTGATGGATGTCCTCCTAGCAGCTTCACACCTGCACCTGAATAATGTTGTGAAGGCCTGTAAACACTACCTGACCAACCGCACCCTGCCCCTGTCGCCCCAGGCTGACAGACCCCTGCGGCACCAACCTCAGCAGGATCAGCAGAGGCATAGACAGCAGCAGCAGCAACAGCAACAACAACAACAACAACAACAGCAACAGCAACAGCAGCAACAACAGCAGCAGCAACAGGCAGCAGAGTTAGCAGCGAATGCTAGCCTAGCGACTAACAGTGCTACATCCAGGCTGCAGCGCTCCTTCTTGTTGCAGCAGCTGGGGCTAAGTCTGGTGAGCTCAGCCCTGGGGGGCATGGAGGGGGACGGACCGGGCAGGTCTCTGAACAGTGGAGCGGTTGAACAGGCAGGGTCCTTCCCGATCCGGCGCTTCCACAAGCGCAAGCAGACACTTACCCTGGGCATACCGGATGACAGACCCAGGCAGAGACCACGCCCCTCTGTGCCTACCAGAGGCTTGTTGGGAGAGGCGGAAGACGGGGAGGAAGGCCCGCTGCTTTCCCCAGACTCCCACAAAATGGGAGAGGAATCAGTAGAAGTCGCTGGACTAGTTGAGGCTTCCCAAGATGACGCTCAGATGCCCAGCCAATCAGACAGTGTGCACTGTGAAGGGGAGGAGGCAGGGAGGAGGCAGGGCGGAGTGGGGAAGGAGGAGTACAAAGAGGAAGGAGACCTCAGAGAAAACAGAGCTGAAGCAAAAATGTCCAAGACGGAAGAGGAGGAGGAGGAGGCGCTGGAAGACAAGGTGAGGTCAACGACAAAAGCATTAGCGTAACATTAGCATTAGCATAACATTCACATTGTATGTAAAGAAAAGGGATCAAACAATGTAATGTGATGTTTTTTTTTTTTTCATGCAGGTGGTTGTAAAGTGTGAGCCTCTCAGCTCCCCCGAGCCGGCCGACGAGAGCAGTTACGTGACGTCCCAGGCCGAGGGCGGCGACCCGGCCGGGCACGGGGGTCAGGACGAGGGGGAGAAGGTGGAGCTGAGTCCCGAGAGCACCCAGAGCAGTGATCGCAGCGTATCCTCCGACCCCCAGCCTCGCTCCGACACCATGCTCCAGCCCGGCTCCCAGCTGCGGCTCAAGGCGGGGCTGGGCGGAGGCGCCGGCACCGCCGGGGGTTTCGGGTGTAGCAACGGCCAAATCGGAAAAGCCGGTTTCAGTATCTCCAACTTCCTCGGCCCGAAGGGGTTCGGAGGTGCAGGGTCTGGGCTGGCCGCCAGGGACGATGACCTCCCCAACACCACGACCGGCGACGCAGTCACACATCATTTCCTTTTCGGACAGGAAGCTGCCGGCGCGTCCGGCTCGAACTCTCTGCTGTGTTCGGGGTCTCTGGGGAGCGAGGGCCACGGTGTTTTCGGAGAGTCTCTCTTCCTTCGGCCCCTACGCGACGACCTGGGAAGCTCGCAGGGAGGGGGTGCTGACCCGTTTGGTCTGGACTTTCAGCACTCCAGTCTGGGCCTCCACTCCCTGGCGCAAGCCTCGAGAGCTGCGGAAGGAGTCGGGAACGCTTCCATGGGTTACCCCGGCTACCGACGCGTGGCTCCCAAGCTGGCCAATGGAATCGGAGGAGGTGCCTTGGCCCAAGACCCTCCATCTTCCTCGTCGAGTTTGGGCGGGCCGCTGCTCCTCAACAACGCGGGGGGCTACGACGGGAGCGGGTGCCGGCCCACCTCGCTGCCCCCTCAGCTGACCCGCGCCTCGGCGGACGTGCTGTCCAAGTGCAAGAAGGCCCTGTCGGAGCACAACGTGCTGGTGGTGGAAGGGGCGCGGAAATACGCCTGCAAGATCTGCTGCAAGACCTTCCTCACCCTGACGGACTGCAAGAAGCACATCCGCGTGCACACGGGGGAGAAGCCGTACGCGTGCCTCAAGTGTGGCAAGCGATTCAGCCAGTCGTCCCACCTGTACAAGCACTCCAAGACCACCTGCCTCCGCTGGCAGAGCATCAACATGCCCAACGCTCTGCTGTAGGACAGTGGGCCCCTCGTGAAGCCATGGAGGGGTCTTTATGTGGCTCGGAAACCATGACCGAATGGAAAGATCGCATTCTCCCCCTCGAGATGTTAAGGCTGTATCATTTTTATATCTAGTCCAATTTGGGTAATACTTGAGTTTATAGTTTTAGTTGTGTTTTGTATACTTTCTGAGTCACTGACTAAACACATTTTTACGTTAATGCATTTTTATGTCAGTGGCAGTGGAAGTGGTTGTACCTTATTTATTCCCATATCTGCTATGTGAAAATAGTAGAATACAAAACAACAACATCCTAGACAATGTACCATTGCGGTAATTCTTTCCACTGCTGGTGCGTAGTAAAACACTGTCCTTGCCATCGTTTCTATGTCATCTGAACATCCAAAAGATTCCCCAAGTATGGTACTGTAAGGTTTCCTGTCTGAATGTGATGTACCAGTGAACCCCAGATCCCCTTATAATGTAAAGAAATCGTTGATGTTTCTTTACGTGTGTGTGTGTGTGTGTGTGTGTGTTTGTGTGTCTCTCTGTGTCCTTTGTTGCTCAGCCGTTTTACAGAAGTGAAGGTAAATATGTAGAAGAGGTGCTAGATCAGTGCTTTGAATTATGTCATTCAATTAAATGGGTTGCTGCCTTGTATGAGCACCTTTTTGAATCCTAGAGTTAAGCAGATTAAGCTTGTAATCGTAGCTTATGTGTGTTAAAAGGTCTACAGAAATGTGCCAAATAATCTTTGAATGAAGAAGTAGCATTGAGCCGTCAAACCTTGTGTTGATTTGCACTATCCGTCTGTATGCAGACTTGTTTCATAGGACCATGGAGGGGGCCACTATCAACAAATTAACAATTGAGTCCAAATGTTGAAAAGGTATAGCAAATGTATCAGTGTGTTAAGACATGTAAATATGGAACTTTCATGATGGCATAATTTGTCTCTAACTTTAACACAGTAATACATTAACTAATCTAGATGTAGTATTCTGCCACCTCATTTTATATCAGTGCTTTATGTGTCCCATTTCACCAACTTACATTAAATGCACAGAAAAATGTAAATTCTGTTTAACCCAAAAAATACCATGTTCACTGTCATATAGAAGTACAAAACTGTTGTTGCTTTCCAATGATCTGTCATCTATCTATTGTTCCTCTGTTATTAGGCCCTTCATCCCAATGGAGACTCTACATAGTGTTTTGTGGAGCTACCACAGGACAGAGTCTGAAGTACCTCCATTGTTATGGTTGGATCTAGAAGTATCAAATAATTTATATATTGTGTTATTTTTATTGTGTTATCCCTTCTTTGTGGCAAATGATTTATTGCCAATTTGACATGAAATAGATTTACCGGTAACTTCAGTCACTGAGATTGACTTGAATCATGTGGTATTGAGTAAAAGTCTTTATTCCATGTTGGCCTTTTTTGTGTCAGTTACACTGTCTATTTATACTATCTTAGAACTACAATACATCGCTCCCATTTTGAGATGGCAACTTAATATTCAGTCATTGCATTTTTACTTATAGTAATCAAGGAATAAACAGTCTTTTGAGATTAAGAAAGGTATTTCTTTTATTATTTAAAGAAAATAACATTGATTGAATTCGTCACTGTTAATTTAAGGTATAATCTTCTCTGACTATAAGTGAGGAATACACAAGGCTTGTGAAATGGTCTGTGTAGGGAAATAATGGTTTGGTTGGCCATGTTTAACTCTCATACATCTTGGAGTGAAGAGGATGTGAGAGCAGATATGGAGTTGAGTTGAAGCGACATGATTATATATTTCAGAACCAAGGGTTGAAGTTTGATTCTTCTAAAATGGCTTGTTTGCATCCAGGAGAGGCCTGTTAAACTTGCCATGGTTCTGTCTTCTGCAACAGCTTATAATGGGAAATATAAAACGCAAACACTTTAGATTGCCCCAGAATTAGTTACTGCCTTATACCCTCTAAAAAGCTTGGCTTTCCTATGCCAACCTTAAAGTATGCACATTCTTTGACATGCTTTTTCAGTACACCTAGTGTAAAACTTAACACTGGATGTAATGGTCATCAATGTCAAACGTTTTGAAAAACAGTGCTTTAGTTGTTAGATTGATATATTAAAGAGTAAATGTTCATTCCTTTGTGAGATTTGTACATGTTTACATTTGCACAGTTGCCAGGAAAGTATTTGTATAGTCTTGACTATCAAATGGAATGAAAGCTAAGTTAAATGAAAGAGGACTAACCTAATAAACAGGTGAAGTCAGTGTCTATTGGTTACTTAAAGTTTGAGCTCCTTGATCATTGGCTTGGCGCGGAGGCCCAGCAGCAGGTTATTGGCTGCCAGGGCGGACATCTCATTGCGGGTGGAGTAGGAGGCACTAGCAATGTGGGGGAGGATCACTGTAGAAAAAGAATGATACAAACTTTGTAATATAGTTGTTTTAGGCTTTATAGTGATTCTCTTACTTTTAAGTTACTGAAAAATTATTCCTCAAGAGAAATCCCAGTAACAAACTTGTATTGTCTGGCAAAGAATTTTGAGTGTCTATCCAAACTGTATCCAGACTTAATTTCCCTTCATTAAATGTGTGAGTGTAAAATAAGAAGACATACCACAGTTTTTGAGTGTAAAGAGAGGGTGGTCTGTGGGCAGGGGCTCAGGAACGGTCACATCTAGTCCAGCCCCTGCAATCTGTCCGGTAGATAGCGCGTCATATAGGTCCTCCTGGTGCACCACGCCGCCTCTAATGCAACCACAGAGAGAGCACAAGCGCTCTGTTAGTAGGCTCACTTACGCACGTCGGAGCAGATCGGGCTCTGCGTGTAGAGAGCAAATTCCAGCCATGGTAGTTAAAGGGTTATCTGTGGAGGTCATATTTATCTTTAGCTGAATTCTTCACTTTAGCAGAGATAGTGTGAGATGTTGTTGATCTGTTTGGGCTTGGACGCATTGAGAGTTATGTGTTGTGTTATTATGTTTTCTATGAATGTATGATAAACAAACCTGCTGGTGTTAATGAAGATGGAGGTTTTCTTCATCTTTGAGAACAGGTCCTTGTTGCAGATCTCCTTCGTCTCTGGCGTGAGAGCACAGCACGCGGCCAGGAAGTCAGACCGTTTGGCCAGTTCATCCATGGAGACTAGAACAATATGCACACATGGTCAAAGGTACTCATATTGGTTATTTAGAAGATGGTCGACATCCGGGGATCACTAGCAACGGACGAGTACAATTTCAATAATAATAATTCAGAAAGCAAATTACATGGGGGGGGGGGGGGGGGGTGCTTACCATATTCTGCATTGATCAAACTAGCCAACTCAGGCCTGGGTTCCACATCGGTGTAAATAAACTTCTTAACTTTGAATGGTGCAAGGCGTTCGGCAATAGCAACCCCTTCAAATGAAAGAATATAGATGTTGTCAAACGGGCATCTACAATTGTGAGGGACCTCTGAATGAGGTAAGGTAATGAATCGGTGTACATATATACTTTATATATATATATGTATATATATATATATATATATATATAAAGTATATATGTACACCGATGGCCGATGCATTTGTTTTACACTGTGTGTGTCTGTGTGGGTGTGTTAGTGGATGTGTGTGTGCATGCATGTGAGAGAGAGAGAGTGTTTTTGTTATGCATACCAATTCTCCCCAGGCCAAAGATGCCCACAGTGCTGTTAGCCAGCTCATGTCCACACAGCCACAGAGTTCTCCACGTTCCCCAGCCTCCGCTGCAGGTTGGCACAAAGGGTAGCACACCAATACACAGGGTATACACTATCAGTGTGTATTTGATGAGTGTATTAGTGTGTATGTGTCTTACACTTCAGTTTTATGTCCCCTGGTACATAAAGTAGCACGCCCCTAATTAGTGACATGAGCCAACCCATCTGTGTGCCTATGATGACACCTCTGTGGTTAGGCTCTATTCTATATATATATATATAGTGTGATGTTGTTCTAGTAATGTATGTGTGTGTATGAGTGGTGTGTATGCCGTTACGTCTTGGCCTCGTGCGTGGCCTCGATCAGCCTCCTAGAGGTGGCGAGGAGCAGAGCTACGGTCAGCTCGGCCACAGCATCCGTCAGCACTTCAGGGGTGTAGCCCACACGGATACCCCTGAGCAGTAGAGCTTTAATGGAAGCGTGTTCACAAACAGATACGCATGCATTTTTACACACACACACACACACACACACACACACACACACACACACACACACACACACACACACACACACACACACACACACACACACACACACACACACACACACATAACGCAACACAATTGACAACACACACAAACACTTCTCACTCACCGTTTCTTAAGCTCTTCCAGAGAGAGATGGTCGAACCCCACTGACATAGTGCTAACGACCTTCAGGTTAGGGCCTACAGCCATACTCATCAGAAGAAGCACACAAACACACACACACACACACACACACACACACACACACACACACACACACACACACACACACACACACACACACACACACACACACACACACACACACACACACACACACATTATTACTCAAAAAACAATACATTTGGGGGGTTGCTCTTTGCATTCAGATAAGCTACTTGCAGCAGCCATAGGTTGCCAGGGCTGACCTGCAGCGTCCAGTAGTTCTGCATCGATCTTCTCCGTTAGCACACAGAGCAGTGCGTCGACCCCCTTCACCTTCTGAAGCAGCTCCTTCCTGGGCACTGGGACGTCGTCTGAGTCCCACAGCTCATACTGCACCCTGCAAACACAAAACTCATTATGACCTGACTTGGTATGCAATACAATACCACTATAATTTGTATTTCATTTTCCTGTAGTTAATCAGGAAAGGAAACTTATCCTTACAAAATATCTTTCGCAGCGAGCTGGCCAAGAATTCTAAGTGCAGAGTTGTTTTATTTGAACAAGTTATGCCAAGTCGACAGAGAGCATAACACAAAAATAAATTTGAGGCGCGAGGACTCACTGCCCAGATTCCTGCAGGATCTTCAGGCCCACAGGTGGGATCTGTCTGGTGACGTAGACCTTGGACATGCTGGACATGTTTCGCTGAACGGCACCGGCAGTCGCATTCCTAAAAAGGTTCAACGGCGCTACGGCAATGTGCTGGAAACGACGCAGGGACACACGGCTGCACCACATCACGGAGAGAGGGTTGAGTCTGTGGACAGGGCCCTGAGAGACAAACAGGCAGGCAGACACTGGTACTTTGGAACTGACCCCATGTGTAGGTATCAGACTTTACTTAGTGGGAGGCACAGATTGTGGTCTTTCTGACCAATATGAGAGGTGGGAGGATGCGGAGGACTCCCCGATAGGTCTTTACAGCAGAAATGGGGCTTTCAACTGTAAAAGCTCCCAGACAACAGAGAGATTAGGGCAGAAGAGATAGAAAATAGTGAGGGAAAAACGTGGGAAACCGAGGGACACACACAGAAGGACACACACACACACACACACACACACACACACACACACACACACACACACACACACACACAAGAAGGCCACATTTTCATGTCAATGTTTTACTTTTCCATGATTGACCTTTGTCTGTATAAACAGTAAGGGTCTCAAAAATGACTAGCAGCCTTACAAAAATCCGGTTCATTGATTTTGGTGTGCTCTTTCAGAATGGTTACTATATAAGATACCATATAATATAAGTACCACTGCAAGTTGAAGATGATTATGCCAAAATATATCAAAACATGTCAAGTCATTGCAGCCTTTCATAAGCATGCTGCTTGATCATAGAGTTTCTGCTAACTAGCATGCTAATTCGCAGAAACAATTACATCTAATAACAACATTTTGTAGCTTGTCTTATGATGCCAAATTTTATAAATGTCATAAGCGTTATTGACTGACAAGGTTTATATGCCTTCCTAGTCTCACCCTCTATTGGAAGTCTTTGTCACGTGACAAAAAATAACCCGGAACCGTTCCAAGTTTCTAGCCATTCAGAGCCATTCATTCGCTACAGTTCTTCGAATACACTGACAGGTAGCAATCTCACATCAATTGCGTTATTTTAATGTTTTTAAAGGTTGCACAATTTATTTATATCATCATAACTTTACTTTAAATGTGTGCCATTTTCTGTTCGCTTGTGGCGTATGTGTCATAGCTGTTCGCTAGTATTTTTTGCATGTGTTCTTGCCTTATGCCGGCTTCTCAGACAGTGCCACCTATTAGGCTAACATTAGTTGCTAACATTATGCTGCTTTCCGTAGGCCCACTCTCACTCACACACACACAGACACACACACAAACATACATACACAAATACACGCACAAACAACCTTAATGGAAGAGTTACTCTGTCAGGCTTAGCATAGGACTATAATTGCCTTCGGTTGCTTCAAGAGAGCCGATACAAAGCAAAGCTAGCGGAGAGTAGTCTAGCGAGTAAGGTTTATAACTTTATGGGTTTATAACGATGGTTAGGTGTTGGTGACTAGTTAGTAACGTTGGCTAATTTAGCTCTAACTGACCAATGCGTTGGTTTTTTGTTAGATTGCCTTGATGTGTACGGTCACTTAATACATGTTCGGAACATAAACAAGAAACCCTGCCAAATGCACTCTTGCTGTTTGTCCTCTGTGTTATGATGTCTCTGGTTCTTTAGCTTTTTCTTGCACCAGCGGATTTCCCCCTCTTCCCCTCCCGCTATGGCTGCAGATTCAATGGAGATCGACGACTCTCTGTACAGGCAAGTTTCTTGTAAATGTCTATCGTGTCTAGATGGATAAAAATAGACAATGTATTGGCATACAGGAACCCTCCTGAGCGGAAATCACATGGAGATCCCATGCAGTTGACACACGTTATTATTCACTTATTGTTACAGAGTTTATGTATTTTTTTCCTGTGGGTTACTATTGTCTCTTCTTTCTTATTCTAGCCGTCAGCGCTATGTACTGGGAGACAGCGCTATGCAAAAGATGGCCCAGTCTTCAGTCTTCCTCAGTGGAATGGGAGGATTGGGAATTGAGATAGGTGTGCCAACTAGTATTTTTTTGTCCTGTGAACTGAGTTATGGCATTGTCATGTCCACATGATCATAATGCAAATCATCAGACCCATTGAGGACCCATCGTAATCAAGTATAACTATTGTTTTATGTTTATTCACAGCCAAGAATATTGTCCTTGCTGGTGTTAAGGTAAGATATTTCACAAACAATGTTGTCGTGATTACAAAAGTTAATGTTCCCTACTGGATTACTGATGTCTGTGTGTGTGTCTATACGTCTACAGACAGTAACGCTACATGACACCAAGCAGTGTGAAGTTTGGGATCTGGGCATCAACTTTTTCATCCGCCAAGACGATGTGTTCAACCAGAGGACGAGGTAAGGCTGACAGGGTGGCACGTGCCTTTTATAGCTGTCCTGATGTGAAAAATCGACTAAAATACAGGCCAAATCAATGATGATTCATATTTCTCTTGGGCCTCTATTACTCACCCACATACTTATCCAACAAATGAAGTCCCTTTTATATGCATGTTGGTTGAGGTTTTTTTTCTCCCTCTTTCAATGATAATGCATGGATACACACATACTATAATCTGTTCCAGGGTGGAAGCTGTTTTCCCAAGGATAGTGGAGCTGAACCCTTACGTTCATGTGGAGAAGTCTTCATCCACTCTGGATGACAACACTGACCTCAGCTTCCTCAGAAAGTACCAAGTAAGAGCCGTGCACACAATACTTCCTAATCGATTATTAGATCATTATTTAAATCAAAATATATTGCTAGAGTATGTGTGTTCGTGTGCCGCTTAAGAAATGTAAACGCGTTGTTTAGATTTGTCGGTGGTATAGTTTTTGGTTGGGCTCGGGAAAGTGCTTTCAAGGTTTTTGAAAGTCTGTAATGTCTTCATGTTTTGTAGATTTGGGCCTACTGATCTTTGTAATGTACATTACACCACATTAACTAATGTGTTTTTATGTGTGACAAATTGTGTTGTGCTTTGCTCTGCTCTCCAGTGTGTTATTTTGACTGAAGCCAGCCTGAATCTCCAAAAGAGAGTGAACGAGTTCTGCCACTCACAAGAGCCTCCCGTCAGAGTACGTCTACACAGCGCTGGCTCGCCTTCCCTGGTAGATTCTGAAGGTGCAGACCGTCCATCCATATCCCATCCATGTCTCATCCATTGTGTCCCCTCTCCGCTGCAGTTCATCAGCTGCAGTGCCCATGGGATCTGCGTGAGGGTGTTCTGTGACTTTGGGGATGACTTCGAGGTGTCGGACCCCACGGGGGAGGAGCCCAAAGAGATCTTCATCCAGAGCATCACTCAGGTTTGAACTCCAGAATAATCTCTTTGCTTGTGAAACGCACCTTTAAAACCATAAAAGTACTTGCTTAAAATACTTAATGAAAAATAATGGCTGAAAAGAGGTAGGAATGAGAGCTAATACTATGTGTACCGTCATGTGCAAAAAGTATTACATGTGTGCATTTCTGTAGTCCTATCTGCTTATTGTTTTGGTGAAGCCAAAGGGGAACCTTTTGTAGCTAGAAAACACTAATCTGGCACCACTCAATCGACTAGCGTTAACTCACTTGAAGGCGGGTGTCTGTAGAAGTTTAAAACTATTGGATCTGCCCAGTGCCACTCTGGATCTGCCATAACCAATCGCTATCGTTTGGTCGTGACGTATGTCGTGCGCCGGAACCGGCCGGGAATCACGTCGCGCACAGGCTGTAAACAAACCAAACACTGTGCGTCCTTCAACGAGAGCTGACTTTAACGTCATTGTTCTCAGCCACTACCTCTGTTCGCTGATTGGACGCACACAATTTGGACAGAGAAAACCCGCAAATATACCGCAAATCCAGACGTAGTACTGAAGGGAAATGAAAATCGAGCGGAAGTACTTAGGCGGGCGAAGCCAGGCTAGTTAGAAGGCAGGAGGATTTAAGAATTAAAAAAACGTAGTAAGTGTGTAACTGGCTGTGCAGCGGCAACTAGCCTAGCCTACTGTCGAAACGAAGATTCTTGTAAGCAAAGGGAGAAGCACAAACTAGCTATCATTTATTCCTTTGTAGAACACAGCATTGTATTCATAATTTTAAGAGACACTAATGCCTGCGCATTGTACCGATTACCCCCTCTCAGGGCAGCCCAGGCGTGGTGACTTGCATGGACAACCGGCCGCACGGCCTGCAGAACGGCCAGTCCGTCCTCTTCAGGGAGGTCAACGGCATGCAGGAGCTCAACGGCAGCACGCGGCCAGTGACAGGTACTTTACCACAGCGGCCGTTTTAGCTGGATTCCTCTCTTGTACATATCTGTGTATACACTTTATAGTGAGTTCCCACGGGGTTGGTGTGACTCACAGCTGCAATATAGTCCCGGCATCGCTCAAGAGGCCACGCTGAAAGGAAGTGAGGCCATGTGGTCACCCTGGAAGTGACGCACATGATGTTCCTCAGGCAGACGTCTTCCTTTGTGGCTTTTAGGTCGAGAGATATGTTGTTTGTTCTGCAGTTTGTACCTCGTCCCTATATAGCCTACTTTTCAGCGATGGATTTAAATATTGCTATACACTTCTGTGTGTGTGTGTGTGTGTGTGTGTGTGTGTGTGTGTGTGTGTGTGTGTGTGTGTGTGTGTGTGTGTGTGTGTGTGTGTGTGTGTGTGTGTGTGTGTGTGTGTGTTTTCAGTCCTTTCTCCTCATAGTTTTTCAATAGAAGACACATCCCATCTCCAACCCTATGCACATGGAGGTTTCTTTGCCCTGGTGAAAACGCCCATGACGTTCAGCTTCGTAAGTTGTCACGCTGCAGCTAAGCAACCAGAGCCCTGAATAGGAATAACAAAGGGATGCATCATATTGTACGCGTTGTGTGTACGTTTCAGGAGACGATGGAAAAACAGCTGTGGGATCCTCAGGTTCTGACCCCAGACTTCAGTAAACCAGAGGTGAGGGGGTGCGTTCAGCGGTGTCTTTGAACCAGACAGTTTCCTCGTGTCACCTCTGGTTGACCTTGACCTTGTACCCATCAGGCACCGCTACAGATCCACGCAGCCATGTTGGCTCTGGACACCTTCCAGGAGCAGCAGGGGAGGATGCCCAACATCGGGTAACCTAAACCCCCATCATCTTTTGCTTTCCGTTCTGCGTCTGGTTTTTCATTCACTGTCATTGAAGATAAAATCCCTTTGCCGACGTGTCCAGTGATGACCGGCTCACGGTTGTTTCTAAAACGTATTCAAGAAGGGCAGGAGGTAAAGTCTCTGCTTAATTATGCCTTCAGGTGTCTACAGGATGCCGAGGTTTTAGTGAAGCTCACGGAGGAAGTCAACGGCCGGCTCAAGAATAAAGTGAGTCCCAATACGGTTTGAACCTCCCACGGTCTCCCACAGCCCGATGTGCACCCTCCTCTTATTGCGGCACCCTTCCTGTGAACCCCTCCTCCCAGGCTCCAGTGAACGCTGAGCTGGTGTGCTGCCTTTCCCGGACAGCGAGAGGCGCCCTCCCCCCGTTGGCGGCGGCTGTAGGCGGCCTGGCCAGTCAGGAAGCGCTCAAGGCCCTGACCGGGAAGTTTTCCCCGCTGCAGCAGTGGGTGGGTCAGCCACATCTGCAGTCAATGTTTCTCCCAAAGCATCCTATTATATCCTGTTGAATCTCTTTAAAACAAAAATTGTAATACATGCATTTGCATATATCTATATCGATCTATATATATCACAAAATTTGGTATGGTATTCATTCTTGTTTAGATTATTAATTCAATTATTTCTTATCATCTAATCAACCCGCATGTCTTATCCTAATTTTTAGTTTTACCTGGATGCTATCGAGTTGTTTCGGCCGCTCCAGTCTCTTCCCGTGGAGGAGTTCTCCAGCAGGGGCGACCGCTACGACGGTCTTAGAGCCTGCATCGGAGAGTCAATGTGTCTGGAGCTGCACAAGCTCAGGGTGTTCATGGTGAGAGCCACACCGCTGATCACAGCCTGTGTGTTGACAGTCACGGAGGCGTGGTTCATAGTGATCACAGCCTGTGTGCTGACCGTCACGGAGGCCGGTTCATAGTGACCGGGGTGTCCTCTCTCTTCCAGGTGGGCTGTGGCGCCATCGGCTGTGAGATGCTGAAGAACTTTGCTATGCTCGGCGTTGGATTGGCAAAGTGCTCGGGAGAGGTAGAACTTGAAGTTTAGATAATCTGCCTGGCAATCCAGGTCTCAACATTGTGTTTTGTATTTGTTTTGTTGCTGATTTGTAACGTTTCCATTTTGGGACTAAATGTTTGTGTCTTCAGGTGTTCATTACAGACCCGGACCTCATAGAGAAATCCAACCTTAACCGACAGTTTCTCTTCAGGCCATATCATATACAGGTGAGCAGATGATCCTTCCTCTTAGCAGAGCTATTGTAGAGTGGCCTAGGCCACACCCATCTATAGTAATGTAAAAGGAAACAGACATACCAGGCTTGAGCTTTTGGGGCAGAGGTGCTTGACAGTGTAGAAATGAACGGGGTGAATGAAGCTAAATGCTACCCAGCTTCACTATTCACTTCACTATACCCAGCTTCACTATTTCAGCTGTGTATGGCCTACTCACAGCTAATGTCACAAATAACACAATCTACTGGTTCCTGGGATTACACTAACACTTGCCTTTTCCATTCCCTTCGTACACTTTCCTCTCCTCCATCTCTACCACAACCCCGCCCACACACACCTGGCTCTCTCCCGTCAGAAGCCCAAGAGCAGCACGGCGGCGGTGGCCACGCTGGAGATCAACCCGGAGCTGCAGGTGGACGCCCACCTGCACAAGGTGTGCCCCGCAACCGAGGGCACCTACAGCGACGCCTTCTACTCCCGCCTGCACCTGGTGGTGACGGCGCTGGACAACGTGGAGGCCCGCAGATACGTGGACAGGTCAGCAGAGGCCTGTCGCCATGACGATGTACATATACATTTCGCAGATGTTAGCATGGTGAAAGGTCATGGCGTCTATTGGAAGGGAAAACCAAGCACATTATTGTCGAGTAGTTTGCCTAGTAGTACAATGCTTTGATCCCGGTACAAATCTCGTTTGAATGCACTAAGTTTCAAAAACATAGAATGAAAGAATATGGACTCAAATTGCCCTGTATGGATGCATGTTACTGGCCATTTGTGGTAATCAGTTGATGCCAATCAAGCATGCTTGCGCCACCAATCGAAAAGCCTGAGCGAAAGCCTGAACAGCAGTAAAGCCCTGCCTCGAAGAGAAGTGTACCAGGTACTGAATAAATAATAGTATAACCCGTTGAACACAAATCTAACCAGTTCCACTTTTGTCCGAACAGTCGAAGTGTATCCAATCAGAAAGCTCTCCTGGATTCGGGGACGATGGGAACCAAAGGACACACAGAGATCATTGTGCCAAACCTGACAGAGTCCTACAACAGCCACGTATGTCGTCCTTTGGAAGCACACGGGATCAGCTTATAAGACCCATGAGACACCTGCTGACCTGGCATGGCGCAATATCAGCTTACTAGATAGCTCATACAATGGCGACTGTGTATGTATGTGCTAGTCTGGTGGTAGGCTGTGCTCCATCCCAGTGCTTGGGGAGTCACCTGCTCTCTCTCGCCCATCAGCGGGACCCCCCTGAGGAGGAGATCCCGTTCTGCACCCTGAAATCCTTCCCAGCGGTCATAGAGCACACCATCCAGTGGGCCCGGGACAAGGTGGGAACCCCCTCCACCCTGCCTCACAGGCTCCTTTCACTCCTGGTGCAGGTTCAGAACCAGTACCACTCTAAAAGGTACCTGGCCTCATATTTAACGCAGTCACAGTGACCTCTTCTCTCTGTGTTATGTAGTTTGAAAGCGGGTTCACTCAAAAGCCCTCCACCTATAACCTCTTCTGGCAGACTCACTCTTCGGTGGAAGCAGTGCTTCAGGTAGGTGTTTGGTACATCCATAATATAACTAATAATACAAATAAGATCATACATATTTTCTTAATTTATATGGCCATAATGCAAGTGTTTGTGTGTGTGTGTGTGTGTGTGTGTGTGTGTGTGTGTGTGTGTGTGTGTGTGTGTGTGTGTGTGTGTGTGTGTGTGTGTGTGTGTGTGTGTGTGTGTGTGTGTGTGTGTGTGTGTGTGTGTGTGTGCAGAGGATGCAGTCGAGGGAGAGTCTGGAGGGGGCTTTCCAGGTCATCAAGCTGCTGAGCAAGCGGCCCAGCCAATGGGAACACTGCATCATCCTGGCTCGCCTTAAATTTGAGAAATACTTCAAGAAAAAGGTAAAGAACGGCCCTGGGAACCTCGATCTGTTCACATCTCGGCATGGGAAAGACTGTATTTATCATAACACTGATGTTGTCTATAAGGCCCTCAGCATTCGAATGCATTGTAATATGGATGGTGTTGATGTTGTCTTGAAGGCCCTTCAACTGCTGCACTCCTTTCCTCTGGACACGCGGTTAAAGGACGGCAGTAAGTATACTAACCTGTATGTGGCTCAGTCACGCCCCACCTCATACGTCAAACCTGGTTATTAGAAAAGGGAAAGGTTGTAATGGAGTTTGCTCAATTTAAAAGGTTTTGATTTAAATCTGAATCTCTGTTAAATGTTCATGGCAAGGTAAGTCTAATTTTCATTAAAATTCCCACATCGGCTTACGGTCTGGCGTGCCAAGTGATGGCAGCATAGAGCAGCAGGCTCCCGACCAAATTAACAAAAAGTGTCCGAAACTCGAATTTATTCTTTTGCAAGGCGATGAAGCTGTAAAGGAATTAACTGACGTACGAAGATGCCCAGAAAAGGAAAATAAGCCACAAAAGTAGTTAGTTAGGAAGACCAACTGTCGCTAGCTAGCAGCAACATGGTGGACGATATGACGCAGGAAGAATTAGCCCCGAGCGGCGACGCTAACTAAGGCTTAATTCTGAAAGAACTACGAGACTTCAGGAAAGACTCCAACCAGCAACTTATCGGTACAAAGGAGGACATAAATAAAATACACCAAAGAATGGAAGAAGCAGAAAAGCGGATCGATACTGCAGAGCCACGGATTCAGGCATGGGAAGAGGTGGTATCCGTGTTGGTGAAACTACAGGAGCAGACGGAGGCTAAACTGACTGATTTGAAGGGGCGTTCGAGTCGGTCGTTCGAAATGTCAGAATCTACGGAGTAAAAGAGGGAGCTGAAGACGGCACTACATCGTTGACAGCTTTTGTGGAAGAGCTGCTGATGAGTGGTCTGGAGCTCCCCCCCTCCACAGCGTTAAACATCGAGAGGGCGCACCGGGCGCTCGGTCCTAAACCCCCGCCGGACGCACCGCCAAGGACGCTGGTGGCGAAGTTCTCCGGCTACAGAGTGAAAGAAGATGTACTCAAAAAAGCCTGACAAAAAAGAGGTTTAGATTTCAAAGAACAGAAGATACACTTGGACAACGACTACACACTGGAGCTACAACAGAGACGGCGGCAATATGCGGAAACAAAAGCGGCACTTAAGGAAAGAAACATACGATTTCAGAGTCCTTTCCCGGCCCGATTGAGTGTTTTTCGAAGACGGCACTGTGATCTACAACTCAGCTGAGGAGGCAACCGCGGACATGGTGGAGAGAGGGAAACCAGTGACAGTTCTGAAAACCCAACCTCCCTTCTGGACCAGATTAACCGGCTGACTTGGCGACCAAGCAGAAAGCAGGTCAACAGAGTCTTCATGTCTCAAGCCAAACTTCAAGGAGCGGCTCCATGCTTTCTGACACAAGACACTTGATAAATAGTAGCCTGAATTATGTTTGATCGTGCTAAAAGAACATGGTAATTTAGCCGGTAAAATAGTGTGTATCCATGCCTACTTTTCAACTTATTATTTTTCTCTCTCTCAATTACCGTGACTTCTACATTAACAGGTGATTAATGCATAGGGCATATCAACATAGACAGACACAAGATAAAATACGTAGAACGCTATATGTAGTCGAATATATATATATATATATATATATATATATACGAAAACCAACTCCCTGCAGACTACTGAGCCTTGATGCGGAAAAAGCTTTCGATAGTCAATTGGACATTTTTATATAAAAGAGAAATTTGGTTTTCATCTGACATTTATTAAGACTATTAAACCATTATATAACAGTCCAATAGCAAGATTAAAAATAAACTGAGCCTTTTAAATTTTAACCTGAAGAGAGGGACTAGACAGGGTTGTCCGATTAGCCAATTACTATTTGCAATTTACATTTAAGCTTTGAGTTTGGGGGTCATCCAAGCTGAAAATATCACCGGTATCAAAATGCTAGGACAGGAACATAAACTCGTTATTCGCCGATATTTTAATTAATCTGTTCCACCCTGAGAAATCATTTTTGAAACTCTTATCATTCTTAGATATTTGCAGTGCTGTGTCAGGTAACAAATTGAATATTGCTAAAACCCAGATACTGCGCTTTAATTACAAGCCTAGCCACCATAAAAACTCATTCCAAATAGTCATTCCAAAAGAACTAACGAAATTGTATAATTTAAATTTCAACCCCTTGAATAAAAAAATAAGAGGATATAAAAAGATGGAATTTATTACCTATATTGAGATTTGAATCACGAATTGAATCAGTAAAGATTAATGTATTACCTAGGATGTTGTATTTATGACATACTCTCCCAATTTAAATAACAGACAAACAATTTAATGAGTGATAAATTAATTTAACGGTACATTTTGACTATCACAAGGTGTGACTTGCAGGAAGAAATTAAGATCCTGAAATGGTGCCCTCATGACCTCGACTTTTTACCAAGCAAATTGGACGCAAATTATAATGGCTGGGCTAAGCAGGGTCTCTCCTCATATTGCACCTTCTTTAATAAGGGAACACTGAGCGACTTTCAAACCTTAAAAAGACCATGGGTTGAACAATTGTGATTTTCTTTTAGATTTCTACAGGTACGTCATCACATAAATAGTTCCCTGTTCGTCAAAATGCCTTTGAAAACTCTTTAATTAACGTCTTTATTAGTGCATACAGGTCAGACTCTGGGCTTAAAGTAATCTCAAGATTATATAAGGGCCTTCAGGATATCAAAATAGACAAGTAATAATAATAATAATAATACATTTTATTTATAATGCACTTTATATTCAAGAATCTCAAAGTGCTTCAGAGAAAAAAATACCAAAAAACTATTAAAAAAAAAGGGGGAACCTCAAAGAAAGTTAGCTAAATGCTCTTTTAAAGAGATGGGTTTTGAGGTTCCGTTTAAAAAGAGCTGTAGTCTGTGGAGCCCTCAGGTGGTCAGGGAGGGCGTTCCATAGTCTAGGGGCAGCAGCAGAAAAGGCCCGATCACCCATGGTGCACAGCTTCGTATGTCGGGTTTGGAGAGTGTGAGTGGATCCTGAACGGAGTGTACGTGAGTTTGTCGGGGGGGTGAGGAGTTCCTGAAGGTAGAGGGGGGCAAGTCCGTGAAGGCACTGGTGGGTGAGGAGGGAGACCTTGTACTCAATTCTGAGTGAGACAGGGAGCCAGTGCAGTGATTTCAGGATGGGGGTGATGTGGTCATGCTTGCGCACCCTCATCAGGACCCTGGCAGCACTGTTTTGAATGTATTGGAGCCTCTGGATGCTCTTGCCAGGGATCCCAATGAGGAGTGCATTGCAGTAGTCCAACCTGGAGGAGACAAAGGCATGGACGAGCTTCTCTGCATCAGCCAGGGTGAGTGATTGGCGGAGTTTGGCAATGTTCCTGAGGTGGTATAAAGCTGTCTTACAGAGGTGTTTGATGTGGGTGTCAAAATTAAGTTGTGGGTCCATTTTAACACAGAGGTTGGTGACGGATGTGGAAAGGGGGATGTTTTTGCCAGAGAAGGTGATATTGGTGATGGTGGGGGAGCGGAGCTGATGTGGCGTGCCAATAAGGATGGCTTCCGTTTTATGGCTGTTAAGTTGTAGGAAGTTGAGCTTCATCCACGCCTCTATCTCCTCCAGGCAGGTGGTCAGTGTGGATGTTGGCAGAGGGGCAGAAGAAGTGGGGGTTGTCCTGATGTAGAGCTGTGTATCATCAGCATAGCAGTGGTAAGACAAGCCATGCCTGCTAATGACACTACCCAGGGGGAGCATGTACAGTGAGAACAGTGTGGGGCCCAACACCGAGCCCTGGGGGACACCGCAGGTGACGTTGTTGGTGTGTGATTTTGCTTTGCCCAGGGCAACGTGCTCAGTTCTGTCAGTGAGGTACGAGGTGAACCAGTTCTTTACATTTCCTGATAGTCCAATGGTGTATTGCAGGCGGTGAAGGAGAATATTGTGGTCGACCGTATCAAAAGCAGCTGTTAAGTCCAGGAGGATGAGGAGAGATGGGGAGCCGGTGTCTGCTGCCATCAGGAGGTCATTTGTGACCCTGACCAAGGCTGTTTCTGTACTGTGGCCATAGCGGAAACCAGACTGGAATTTTTCAAACAATTGATGTTGTATGAGGTGATCCTGGAGTTGTGCTGCAACAGTTTTTTCCAGAACTTTTGACAGAAATGGGAGATTTGAGATGGGCCTGTAGTTGGAGAGGACTTCTGGATCAAGGGTAGGTTTTTTTAATGTTGGTCTGATGACAGCAGTTTTTAATGCAGATGGGATATGGCCGGCCAGGAGGGAGTGGTTAATGATATTGGTGATGAGTGGAGAGACAGCAGAGATGTTGGCCTTCAGCAGAGCTGTAGGGAAGGGGTCTAGTGCACAGGTGGATGGCTTCATTTTCCTGATGACGTCCTCCACCTCTTCCTTTGTGATGCTGGAGAAGGAGCAGAGGGTCTGGACAGAGTCAATCGGTGGGTCAGCAGTTGGAAGGGGCAGGGCAGTAGTGGTGGAGAGCTGTGAGCGGATGTTATTCACTTTTTGTTTAAAAAAGTTGATGTGCATGTTGCACCTCTCCGTGGTGACATCAGATTGGGATGGTAAAGGGGGTTTGAGAAGGTGATGGACAGTTGAAAAGAGCTGTTTGGAGTTACCAGGGCTATTGTTGATTATTGCGGAATAGAACCTGGACCGTGCATTATTCAGGGCTTCAGCATATGCCCTCCTGTGTTCCCTGTATGCCTGTTTGTGAACGGTCAGACCAGAGGCCTTGAGTCGCCGCTCAAGGACACGCCCAGCAGCCTTCATTGTACGTAGTTCACTGGTTTACCAGGGTGTACCACCTATATAAAACAGAAATGGGAAAGGGAAGCTATGAGAGGTATCCCCGAGGAAGTTTGGCTACAATTTTGTGAATTTCAATGGAAAATATCAGGACTAATTACTTTTTGGTTTACTTCATTCAATTTCTACTAATTATCAACAAAATATCTTTTTGGAATTCTTAGTGTAGCTGCCAGGAAAGCAATCCCGAGGAAATGGCTAAAACTAGACATCCCATCGTTAGAAGACTGGTATGATACAATCCATGATATTTTTGTCATGGAAAGAATAACATTCTCTGTGAGGCTCCAGCAGAGTAAATTTGAAAAAATATGGGAACATTGGAAGATATTTATCTCCCAGAAACTACCGTATTTTCTGCACTATAAGGCGCACCAGAGTATAAGCCGCAGCAGCTAAATTTAATGATGTGTACAAATATAAGCCACACTAGACTATAAACCTCAGATGTATTAATGTTTAATTACCATTAGGGCTGGCCCGAATGCCATTTTTCAGGCTTCCTCGTTGGTTTTTCCGAGCGAATATTCGAATACTCGTTCCAGAAAAAACACCATCAAAAACAAGATTAATAATCCCTATATACTCCCTGGAACCGATTTTGACAGTATCTGCATATTTTGTTGAAGATTTAATAGCTTTTGAACGTTAATTAGTAGGCCTAAGTAGGTTGAAGTTCCTTAGTTTTTCCTTGTGAAAGCGAACAGCTGTTGTTCCGTTCCAAATCAGCTGTCCTCTGCCGCACCGTTATATAAGCCGCAGAATCGAAAAATGGGAAAAAAGGCGCGTTTTATAGTCCGGAAATTACGGTACCTTCTTTTGTCTGATTCTGTTCTTTGGGTTTAGAAAAAAAACGTATTTTTCTTTTTAACTTTTTATTGAAAACACCCCTTGTTCTGTTTGTTCTTTTTATTGTCTATAAAAAAAAAAGGATGGAGCAGCGTATATCTTGCATTACTAATGATTGTGAACTGTGTATATAAATGTGACTCCAAATAAAGATAATAAAAAAAAAACACATCAAGAAATCTGTGTTTTGTTAGAAAATGTAATGGGTTAAACAGACTTTACTGATCACACATACATATGAAATCAGTCACACCAACAATCAATTCCTGCGGTTGCTTTTGGCCCCCTCTTTGAACTATCCTTATGCCAGTAAACAGTCGATTTGCGGAACCAATGACAAATTAAAAAAAAAAATCGGACTCCCATACAACTTTTTCTGTTACTGAGGTCCAGGAGTGATGTAAGAGGTGTGTCTGACTTAACCACTCTATAATGAGTCATAACTCTTGTGATACAATGCCATAGAAAAAATGCTTGTTTTCTCACCATGTTAAGGTTGTATTCTTTTTTTTTTTCCTCAAAGGTTTGTTTTGGCAATCACCCAAAAGACCCCCGTCGCCTATTGAATTCAACTTGAAAGACAATTTGTGAGTATGGGCTTCATTCAAGATGGTTTTCAGTGACCCACTTCTCCGTCTCAATATCCTCAATGACTCATGCGCCATCTGTTACTCATCAGGCACCTCACCTTCGTCGTCAGTATGGCCCGGCTGTTTGCAGGGATCTATAACATCCCCTACTCCGAGAAGGTAGGCTGTGGGATCCAGAGCAGCAGTCCCCAACCTTTTATACGCCATGGAGCTGTACTATGTCAGACAGTATTTGTACGGCCCGGTGTTACACCATACTCAGTTGGCCAACATAAAGTGACACCTGTGCCCTGTACTACGAACCTCGCTGAACATACCCAGGCTTTCTTGGGAAAACATGGATCGACAGAGACGCAACTCGCGATTAGAGTTAAATGGTACTACGAAGCTCACTTAGGATTCAATTTGTCAATCATGGTTTCCCACTTTAGGTTCAATGCGTGTTCCCGTGAAAGGGGCGTAATTCGCGTAATTTTACTCACCTCTTCAAAATGGATAGATCAAGAGCAGTAAATTAATATATCATACTATAATATCACTTTAGAGGAACAGATAGTCATAATGAACTCCTATGAGGAGTTCAATAATCAGATAATAGCTAGGGGCAACACAGTTGCACATAATACGGCTAGGGTGGCGTGCTGGCAAAAAACTGCAGATTGTGTAAATTCCCGAGTAAAAATATTCTGCATATTGTCTAAAAAATAACTATGCCAAATTGCAGAATTGTTTGCCAATAATCCCAATAAAGTGATGATGATTTCAAATTGCAAAAGCAACGTCCAACCTGCCTTATTCTATAATTTAGGGAATTCACTTTAAACACATACAAATACATGTAAGAAATCGATCGCATATGTTTACAACCGCTGAGATGTAGCGGCTGTGGTCACCATAATGATACAGCGACGCTAAAAGAGATAGACTTTCATGTCACAGCTGTCCCAGGCTTTGAGCGCAACACACCTCGCTAACCCACTAATCAAGGTTTGTAGTACAGGGCACTGGACTCGCTGTTGCATATTTTCTGCAACATGCACGAGCATCGTGGACGGCCATGAAGTGGGCCATGAAGTGGGCCATGAAGCGGTTCACATGCAGAAACGTGCACTTGCTTTAAGGGTAGACTGAGTTCACTACTAATTAAAATTGTATCGCCATCGATCAGTCGGGATGGGTTCATTCGTTTTGTTACACCGGCGGATGAAAGCGGTGTAGCAAAGCGGTTGATATGCCTCTGTGGTGGCTGGAAGGAGGGATACACACGCACACGCACAAACTCTCACACCAAGAGCGTTGCTTCCCCAGGATCAATGTGAAGAGTATGTGGCCAGGGTTCTCGGCGAGGTCACTATCCCAGAATACAAACCCTCAGAGAAGGTAGGTTCCCTAAACCTGCTCACCATCTCTTTTTAGTAATCCACATGACCTATCAACCACTTGACTGCGTGTGTGTCTCATTTTAGCCAATCGAGACAGACGAGTCGGCCAAGAAGCCAGACCAGCAGAAGCTGGCGCTGAGCAGTGAAGAGGAGAGGGAGGCTATCACACAGCTGGAGGGAGCCATCGCCGCCAGACACGTCAGCCCAGGTGACTGCTTAGTTAGGAGCTGGGGATCAAACATCTGCTCCTCCTCACATAGGTTATCCAAGATGTCCCTCAGAAAGGCCGTGGAAGTACGTTACTGCGTCTGCAGTAAATTATTGTTTTAATGAAGCATTATATAACTGTAGGCGCTACCAAAGTGGCATAAAATGTATATATAGTTAAAATATATTATTTTCAATTGGGATCTTAATCTCTGTAAAATAACTTTTTGCTACACTGATATTAATCTTGAGGATTGCTCAGTAGAATAGGATATCTCCTTCGCTAAACATATCTCCTTACTGCTGCCACAGCAGCTGTAGTAAGAATACATATCAATGCGTGCATGTTAACATTGAATAATGAGTATACACTAAGACTGGGGTGGGCTCTTTTCATCGGGGGCCTCATAAGAAATTCGGAATGCCTTTGAGGGCCGAGGTTATTCTGTCATGTTTACTCGCGGGCCACTCAGAACCGGCCGTATGATGTCCGGGTATGCTCTAAGAGGACGTCTCTTATTGTGGTCTGTTGTGTTGTTTCCAGAGTGGCTGCAGGTGTCCCCCATGCAGTTTGAGAAGGACGACGACGCCAATGGACACATGGACTTCGTGGCGTCGGCGTCGGCCCTCCGAGCGAGGATGTACGCCATCGAGGCCGCCGACCGCCTGAAGACCAAGCGCATCGCCGGCAAGATCATCCCCGCCATCGCCACGTCGACGGCCGCCGTGGCTGGACTGGTGAGGCCGGACGGCGCTCTCTGACCCGTGTCCACTCCGATGTTTCTGTGTCCAATCTGACATTTAATTCATGTCGTTTCTGAGGCGGGATAACAAGTAAAGAAATGTATTCTTCATAATGTCCTTGGTTGAGATTGAAATTCATTTTTGTTGTTCTAATCAAAAATCCATTTTAGGTGGCGCTGGAGCTCATTAAGGTGGTCGGCGGCTATGGATTTGAATCGTTCAAAAACTGCTTCTTCAACCTGGCCATCCCCGTGGTGGTGCTCACGGAGACCGCGCCCGTCAAACGCACACACATCAGGTAGGGGGGTGCCAGACCTGCCAAGCTAATGACTACTCCGGCTGAATTTAGAAAACACACACACCAACCTACCTACCTTTTGACTTGTCCATCTGCAACCCAGGGACAACATTTCCTTCTCCATCTGGGACCGGTGGAACATCTACGGCCATGACACCTTCACCCTCTCTGACTTCATCAGCGCAGTGAAGGTGAGCAGCTCCACACAGGGTAGCTTTAACTGGAGTAGTATTTCTAGTGGCTGTTTTAGGCTCAGCACGGCCATAGGGTTCTTGTTTGTGGAGCGCTCTAACCCGTCACCGCTGTGCAGGAGAAGTACGGCATCGAGCCCACCATGGTGGTCCACGGCGTAAAGATGCTCTACGTGCCTGTGATGCCCGGACACAACAAGAGGCTGAAGCTGACGTAAGCACCGGCCGTCTGTGTCCCCCGTTTGTCCAAACAGTGTGTATCTGTGTAGCTTGACTGGGACTTAGTCCTGGCCGCCACAATGGATCCTTCTCAGAGGCGTGGTCGCAGGATAAACAGGAGACACTCATTAAATACTAGGTCACATAAAAGTAGTGTAAGTCTCCTACCCGTCCCCTGCTACTGACAAGGAGTAGTTCCAGAATTAGTTTTGAGTGACACCTGTGTTATGGGTCTATTACACTTTTGTAAAATTGAGGCGTAGGACCAACCCTACAGCGTTGCCTTTCAGCGATTGTATTTAGGTCTCCTTGTTTCCGAGAGATTCCATCTCGGCATGGGCATGTTTCTCCCTGATTCCCAAGTCCTCCCTGTGATCCGTGGCGTTCCTGGTCTCCCTCTATCTCTCTCCAGGATGCACAAGCTGATCAAGCCGCCGTCGGAGCGCCGCTACGTGGACCTGACCGTGTCCTTCGTGGCCGAGGCCGACGAGGACGAGGACCGCCCCGGCCCCCCCGTCAGGTACCACCTCCACCGCCGGGCGGGCGGCGAGACGCCCTGACGGCCCGGCGGGACCACCGTCGATCTCCTCTGACCCTAGCGAGCGTCTCCCCATGCATCTTGTTCTACCCACCATTGCCTCGGCCATTGCCAAACGCTCCCCTCGCCCCCCACCCTACACATCACCATGAAGGGATCCAACTAGGGGGGGAAACCATGGCCCTTATATAGCAAGTCTCCTCCTCAGCAGCCCCTCGTATAACGGTCCGGAACAAGGATGGCCAGTGCTGGTTCCAGTGGTCGACATCCTGTGTGGACCACTATGTGACTAAAGTAGCACTTAGCCCTGTACATAATTTCTTTTCAAATTTGGGTTTTCTACTCTGGTTTAAATGCACAGCTCTGTCTGTATCAATGCCTTAATTGATAACTCTGTTGCGTTTGTGGCAAAGAGTCTCTCGACCGAATACATTTACAGATGCCTTCATCCAACCCTTAAAAAACACATTAGGTTTTTATTTCAAAGCCCTGACAGACGGTAGAAGAGGAGCTTAGAGTGACGCTGAGGTCAGTAGGGAGACGTCAGTAGGAGCTTGTTTAACGGGACGAGGGAATGCCGTTGTAGACGTGTTGCAGGTTAATGGGCTTGGGCAAACCCACCAAAGATACTGATTAGAAGTGTTTCTCCACAGCAGCTGTGTCTCCGTGACCTCTTCCACTGCCTGGTTTCAGACACGAGGGGTTTCAAGAAAGTGTTTAAGATCGATTGCATGGTGGTAGTCTGTGCAATGCAATGTTTCAGTTTGGAAGAGCTTTGGAATATACTTGAATGGACTTGCTCGCGGTTTAGGTTTCATCCCGGGTCCTTGGAAAGAAAGTTGTAGCTTTTTTTTTATTTAGAAATGGGGCATCTGTAACAGGAATCACCACCAACACTCCTGCATTCGTGGAAATTTTTTTTTTTCTTTTAAATTCAGTCAAACACAATGTTGTCGACCACGTCACTGGAAGTTTGTCCAATGACATTTATTTGTAGTTTTTTCTGTCACCATGTTGTTTGAGACCGCGCCTCTTAAACATCTGTCCAGCCGTGGTTGCGCTGGTTAAGTATTCAACAGTTAGAGGGCACCTATCTAACCAGTGTGTGTGGTCAGTGTGATTAGCCATCGCAAGCCATTTCAGAATCGGCCTTGCCCTGTATCATAGTCACATCACGAGTGGCAGGCTCGTCCATCAGTTATACATTCAGGTGGACCCTCCAACTTGTGATGTCACTAAGTCACAGGGCAGATTTAGAAATGGCTTGCAATGGCTAATCACTCGCACCTGGTGGTTAAATGAGAGCAATTTATCAGTCAACCCCAGCACTAAAGGCATTGTCTAAATCAAGACCGCTCTCCTGGTTCAGGTTCCCAGAAATGTTCTTCTTTTAACTTGGCTTGTGATTGAACTAAGTTAATCTCTGGTCTTGGGTTTCATTGAAATATCCACTCTAAATGATTGATCTTCAGTTGATCTAGGTCGCACAAAATGCTTCCCCTATCGTATTTATTCCCTCCTTTAAAAAAAATACGAGATACCCAAGCTGGCTAAGTTTGTTTTGCACAAATAATGTCTAAACGCTGACCGTGGTAGATTTGCAATTTAATGATGTCATAAATGTAAAAAAAATATAAATAAAAGGAAATTCAAAACAGTGCAATGGCGTGTGAGTGTCTGTTATTTGGATGGAAATTCATTGCAAAGATAAAATTAAATGGCAGCTTTCAATGTCCATTACCTAAAGGCTTAATAAATCCAAATGAGGTGTTATACCTCCAGTTCATATTATTCATGGCACGATTGTTTTCTCATTATGTACAGTATCAGTATAAATAGGATAAATTCATATAGTTACAGTTCATAGTAACATAGTCACTATCCCTGAGTTAATCATGGTTGTCCGTTAGCATTCTGTGTTATATGTCAAGGTCTTCAAGGTTACCCCAGCTGGGTCCAGCTTTTATCTTGGCCTTTAACTTCACATACAACTTCACCGCAGTCTCCATCTCTTTCTTCACTATCTGAGCCACCTGAGATGATTGGTAGAGAAAACACAATTCAAGTATAGTCAACTGAGTGTGCTCGCCTGAAGATAAAACAAACAGGAATTTGGGGAATTTAACGATATTCTATAGACCGTAGTGTTTTTTTTTTCATTTTCTCTTGTCTGTCGCTAGTAATTAGGGATTGATTGGTCCAGCTAAAAAAGTAGCTGAAATTAGTTCAATGGTTATAGTGGAGTGCGTAGAGTTGCAAATGCTTCAGAAATGTAAAAAAAGTGGAATTTAATAAAAAAAAAATCTATGCTTCAATATATATATATAAAAAAACTACAAAGAAGGTTAGGAATAGACTAATTGGATCTAATACAGGACCCTGGAAAGCAACGTTTGCAGTGTGCTCTGTGTAATGAGTTAACGTCCCACCTGGATGAGGTCCTCTTCTTTGGTCTCATAGATGAGCTCGTCATGGAGCTGCAGGATGAAGTAGGCTCCCCTCAGATGGGACGTCCCGCCCCGCCGACTCACTGGGGAGAGAACGACACACAGGCCAGCCCAGACGTGTTCTTAATAGTCTAGATTTGAGTCTTTTAATGTGGCTTCTGTGTCATGCACGTAGGGGCCACTAGTCTGGAGCAGTGCTTCCTGAACGGGTACACGACAAGTAGCAAAATGGCCAAGGCAAGGCAAAACCTTTAGGAGGTTTTTAATAACGTAAATGGTAAATAAACTATAGTAATAAGTCAAACATATTCCATTATAAATATTATATTCTGAAAGTAATTTCTCCATTTTATTTTTCTTCGCATGCTTTGTTCTGATCGACTCTCTTATCTCCGGATCGTAAACACGTGTGGTAAACGAGGTGGTTCATGGCCATTAGTCCTGACAGTAATGACCCCTGCTGTCCATTGGGACGAGGCCCTGGATGCGACCCCTACCTGGCGCGGTGTGCTGGTGGGACAGGGGGGCGCCGGGGTAGAGCTCCCGCAGGCGCTTCTGGATGTTGACCGTGGCGAGTTTGACGATGTCGGCGGCCGAGCCCTGCACCGTGGTGTTCACCGCCTGCCGCTCGGCCTGGGGGGCGGGGGAGGAGGGGGAAGATAGGTTTCAGAAATAATCAAATGGTCTGAGAAAACTCTGCAGATATCTAACGTGGGACTGGGGCGGAGATAACACCAACAACTAACCTCACGGCTCCACCGTCTACGTTTGAATATTAATGCGTCACATCCATCTGATTGAATCGAAAGATGGTTATACGTTATATAATGTCAATGTAGTCGCAAGACAGATGTACTCGATCAGGTTAAACTGGTATGAAAATGGGATGGTATGATTTCTAACATGGTATGTGAGAAATCAACCCTAATTAAACTGACCTCTTCAAGAACTATACACCCTTTTCAAATTTGAGGACAAAACACGTGAGTTGCTTTATACTAGTCAAGGGTCTGCTACCTTGATGCCATGAGTCATAGAATTATCTCCACTAGCTTAGTGAAGATGACCTGGTACATTAAAGTAGCAGACCCAGAAGTAGTGTAAGGGTGAACAGAGTTTATCCTACCATGCTGTCTCTGAAAACGTCAGGCAGAACTGAAATGCACTCATAGTGACCCCATGGGATAACTATGTCAGGCTGCATGTTAAACCCATGCCCAGGATAATGAACACGCTCTGCTCACGTGTGCCTTGGCGTAGCCGTTGCCGTTGGTGATGGCGGGCAGGTACCTCCGCCGGCCCATCAGGGTCTGGACGTAGCCCCTCCTCTGGCAGTTCTTCACCGTCTCCCTGAGGAAGGCCTGGATCCCTGGAGCAGACAGAAGGACGTCCCCGCTCAGTGATGGTGGAGGTGGTTCAGAGCACACTGGGATTGAAGATGCTTTCATTCATTGAAAACAAATCAGCATTCTTCGGTCAAGCAATATAGTTCCTGAAGACAGCTGAATGGTTGCCAAGCAACACAGGCCAGCGTATCTTAGGATTGGCGGCGCATTGGTCCTAAAACGGACTTTCCACAAGTGTCATCACAGGACCCTCACAGGTGTCGCTCACAACACTAATTATCTCTGCTTTCATATAGCAGAGCAGACGAATTAGACTGAACTTCACTAGCTGAGTCGAGGTACAGCTTTCATAAAAACAGGTTTGATCTGTGTTATTATTCATGAATTGTATGAGAGCTGAAGGATATTAGATGAAGAGTACCTGTGTATCTGGATTTGAAGCTCTCGATGTAGCAACCTGCATCGTTCTCATCCACACCCATTTGCTCCCCTAAGGACTTGGGTCCCATCCCATAGATGATGCCGTAGCA
The DNA here is from genome assembly GCF_026213295.1 of Gadus chalcogrammus. NCBI lineage: Eukaryota > Metazoa > Chordata > Actinopteri > Gadiformes > Gadidae > Gadus > Gadus chalcogrammus. Next base: position 8,729,750 of record NC_079414.1, on the reverse strand, counting down.
GATCTACACACACACACACACACACACACACACACACACACACACACACACACACACACACACACACACACACACACACACACACACACACACACACACACACACACACACACACACACACACACACGATACTGAATTAATGAATTCTCAGGTATACACCATGAGAATACGTGTGTGTGGCACACACACACACACACCTGCTTGGCCTGTTGTCTGAGGCTGTCGTTCACCGAGTCCGGCTCAATGCTCTTCCACTCGGCTGCAATGCAGCGGAACACGTCTGCTCCGCCGTTCAGCACCTGACCCATAACACACGTGTTATAACTGGCATACATCAAGGCAATCGCTTACAGTTTCATATTGGTTAATAAAATGTCCCTTTTAATCGAATCATCATCTAAAGACCAACACAGGGGTCGCTCATAACACCCTAACACCGACCTTAACCACTCTAGAACCCGTGCCCTGGTACATAGCAGTCCCAACAGACCCCATGGGAACCAGGGACTCCACCAGGGACCCAGGGAGCCAATCACAAAGACTCACCTGCAGGAGGCGCCGGTCCTTGGACAGGTGGGCCAGCACCCGGAGCTCCAGCTGGGAGTAATCTGCTGCTAGAATCATGCCCCCTACAGCACACAGGGAACCACAAGCCCAAGGACGTCAAGGAGAGCAGCTTTCACAACAAGCATCGACTCATCGCATGGCAATTCAATTGGCTGTTCAAATGTAAATTGAGCGTGTATGAGTGGTACTGCAATCAGGTTATCGAATGATGATGTCATGATGATTCAATACAAAAAGAATATGATGTTAAAAAAATCTACTAACGATAAGGAGAAAACATGCGCTCCTCGATAGCGGAGGTGATCTTAAATATAAGCGGCTCATCCACCTGAGAAGGGCACAAAGGAATGCCGCATGCTGACGGAGAAGGCCGGGCCTTTCTTTGGACTGCCGACTGGAGCCGCCGGGATTATAGTGCGACGCTTCCTCCTGTGAAACAATGACAGCAGGATTACAAACTGAGCTATCCACAATGTCTACAGATTGGCTGTGGGCCATTGATACTGGACACAGTTCATTATTTGGGCCATTTGGGCCTTGGAAACAAACAGCATTTGGAAAGAGATGCTCAATCCAGGGTAACGTCGTCGGCCTACCCTTGTTTGTTTGCAAGATGGCGGGCATCTTGTGAAGGGGGGCTCTCCCCCACCACGGTGGGCATGTCGATTTCAAAGTCCTTGGGGACATTCTGGATGTTGGGCTCTGTGAAGCTGACCCGACCTGCGGAGCATGTGGATTCAGAAAGCCATGTTCAGTCCAAGAAACCAAAACCCACTTCATCATAACGGAGAAATAAAGGATGGGTCCGTTGAGCTCAGGTTGAAGGACACGGTTCGATTCCCACTGAGGCCAGCCGTAGGATGCAGACACGTATGGGATGAGTAAGATGTCTGGAAGAAAGCATGTAGCGTTTCCATACATAGAAATGCCCAGATATGTCTCTGGTCGTTACCCGTGGCAGTGTGGGTCTGGGCGATGGGGTGGATGCGGTCCATGGCCAGGCCAGGGTGGTGCCTCTTCTCCCTCTGAAGGGGGAACACCACCTTAGTCATGGCGTTGGTGATCCGCCGCCACTCCAGAATCACCCCGGGCAACAGGTGGAGCGGTCGAAGCTTCTCCAGCACGTCCTGACGACGTAGTGAAACACGTCCCATATCATCACACACTCCGCGGGCCACACAGAGCTTTACAATGAGGGGCGGTACCAGATGTACACGTTTTGACATGTCTTGTACCTTGGTAGTGCTGAACTGTTTGCCCAGTCGCACTTTGCCTCCCCTCCTGGTGTAGCCCAGAGTCTTCTTATTTATAACCCCGCCCACGTCACCATTTGGGGGCAGATGGAGCTCAAAGAACAAGATCTGCAGGACGGAAACACAGACACACACACACACACACACACACACACACACACACACACACACACACACACACACACACACACACACACACACACACACACACACACACACACACACACACACACACACACACACACACACACACACACACACACACCACAAGTGGTTGGATGATACATCCTGAACTTTGTTGAACTCTAAAGAGTGCATTATCTCTCATTAGGCATCTTATTACTCAAGTCTTTCCAATCAAAAAAGTATATATTGGATTGGTTCAAATGACCACAGCATCCAAACATCATAGAGATACCTGTGCTATGTCGTCGATGCTGGTGAGGGAGAAGCTGTGCCCGGCCATGCCGTACGCCTGAGCCTCCAGGGCGCTGAGCTTGGCCTGCATCACGTGCTTCTGCCTCTCGCTCTCCCGCACACTGAAGCCCAGGCCGTTGAGCTCAAGCAGGGCCAGACACCGCTGGGACGGCATCTCCACCCGCCGGAACACGTCTGGTAGAGGCACACGATCAGTACAACTTATAGGTCCGTCATTTGGAGGTACAGTAGGCAACATTTGTGGCTCCATGCTGGCTCCAGTCTAGATGGGAGTCTGCACTGTGCTCCTCAACCCTCCTTCTCCCTCCCCTCTCCCAAACCAGTCCAACCTCAAAAGGCGTGGCACGCTAACAGCCTTAACAAGAAATCTCTCCGCCAAGCTGTAGATTCAAAGCAATTTACCTTAATCCCAGTAGCCTTGAAGTTAGTCTTCATGGCACGATGGGTTTGAGAATATCATGTGGGGTCGTGTTTCCTTTACAATATTGTAAATTTAATTGAACCCAAAGTCCAATCCGTGTTTAAGTCCCTTACAAACAAATGCAGGCTGGTATAGCCTTACCCAGCATGCCATCTTCCTCCAGCAGGCCGGTGAGGTGGGTCATGGTGGCGTGGATCAGCACGCTCTCTGTAGCCGCCTTCACGCGGGGGCAGTAGGTGCTGGCGTACCGGCCCTCCCCCAGCCCCTCCAGTAAGGCCAGCTCTGCGGGGCAGTAGAAGGTCACCATGTTGGCCAGGGTCCTCTCCTCGCTACCTGGGTCCACCAGCCAGCAGGCCACCTGTGGCAATGCCGGGGTTCAGTTATTATCAAAAGACGATTCAGGTGTGTGTAAAGTTTTGGCTTTTGCACATTGCGGTTGTTATTCCAAATCACAAGTAGAAATCGTGAATCAAATGTATATTTTATGATGTGATCGTGGTGAATGATGGCAACATCGCATTTGATAGTTGAGTCAGTTGATTTCTTAAGTTTGTTTACAAAAACAAACAATTTATCCAGCAGATGACTTCCATGTCAATTTCTTAACTTTAAGTAAGAGAAAAAAGACATTCATCCGTATGATATAACAAAAATAAAGGATCATTAATCATCATTAAGTATATATGTTTGTTTGTACCTTGGGGTCTTCACAGCTTCCCTCCAGACTGACACCGCAGCTCAGCACCAGTGTTTTGTACACATGGATGATGTCATAGGTGATAACCACGACGGCTGAGTGGCTGACCAATGGCCTGTTCAGACAGGCCTTCACCTGCTCCAACCTCTCACTCACTGGCAAATCAGCATCCAGTGGAGGTGGGGCCAAACTAGAGCTCAAACCTGCAGTGTTACACACAAAACCAAAATGTATTGTCTGTGGTTAAGGATGGTGTCTGTGGTTATGTAAGGGCTGGTCTGTGTATTGATATGGTTCAAGAAATATATATTGAACTACAGAGAATTAAGGTCTGTATTACTGGATTTATTTGCCCTTTGATAAAAAACCAAGGACGATAAAAAACATTAAAAGACTAATACACATTTGCAAATTAATCTGGTGACGTCAGGCTATTTATCGTAGCCAGTGCTCGCCAATAACCAGCATCCACCTGAGCTCTGCTCCTGCTGCAGAGAGATGTAGAATGCATCCCTCGAACCCCAGCAGACGCTCAGACCCATCAACACCAGCCCATCCTCTCCCCTCACTGGGAACCCGGCCGCACTGCACAGCTTCTGCCGGTTTGCTGACCCTGCACATATCACATACAACACGTAACGTCATTGTTATAGCAGAGTGCTTTATTGATCCCCTAAGCAAAGTTTAAGTGTTGCAGTAGAAAATCACAAACATGACTGAGAGAACACACAATGAGGAAGGTAAAAGTAAACAAAATATATACAAATACAAATATGACGATACTACATACAACTACAAATAAATACAAATTGAATTTAACTTCAAGTCAAGTCATTGCTATTTTTGCACAAATGGAGGAATCTCCTTACCCAGCACCTGGGAGTCATCATAGGCTACTGATGTTGGTAGGAAAGTCCTCCTGTTACAGTCCTGTTACAAGTTATTTAGGGGGTGTGCACGACTTGGGGACTGGGGACAACAGTGTACCCACTCGGCGCCTCTTTCATCCTCAGCACACGGCATACTTAAGTCCCATGATTAAGAACAATGGTGGCTGATACATTAATACTAATATACTATATATACTACTGATTGCACATGATTGATATAGTCTTGCAGCTGATCACAATCAAGCTCTCAAAGCGCGTCTAGAGGACCACCCACTACATGTGCACCGGCGGCGCTGACCTCTCTTGTGCTCCTCTCCGATGCCGCCCTCGGGATGCTGGGTCTGCTCTGGCCGTTGGCAGGCCAGTGCCAGGGCGTAGCGCTCCTTTGTCCTCCACTCGCTGATGAACGTGTGGAAGAGTCCCCGGTCACTGGCCACGTCGATGATTGAGAAGGCCCCGGAGCTGCTGGGTGTGAGGGGGCCGCTCTGGGACAGCTGGAGGCTGAAGCCCTCGTCGATAACCGATGTGTCTTCATCAGGCTGGCCGGCCTCTGGTTCAGCTGGGATTGGAGGGACTGCGTCTGGTACCTCCGAGCGGGTTCTTGGCTTGTGGTTGTCTCCCGCTTTGGATTTGTTGTCGAGTTCGGGAGCCGATCTGTTTTTATCGTTCCCGGACGTGGATATATCGGCAGGCTGGGGACGGTGGCTGGGTCCTGGGAGGGATGTTTGACATGTTGGAACCTGCTTTGAGCTGCGGGGGCCTGTGGAGCTGGTGGACTGTTTCAGAGGCTTGGCAGACAGAGGCGAATGGACAGAGGAGGTTGTTAGTTTGATTCTGGGAGTGACAGGTGCCGTCTCCTGTGTGGGGGGGATGAGGTCAGAGGCAGAGGATGGCCTCTCTCCGGCTTTCTCTTGTCCAGGGCCTTCCTCCGTCGCTTCAGAGCGGCTCTGGGCAGCAGGCGGGAGTGTCTGATGCTGCTGTTTCCCATCCCTCTCCATCACAGGCTGAGGTATTTCCAGGTCCTTCCCTGCAGCATTGTGCACATGGGCTAGCGTGACTGATGCTGTTGTTTTTATTGTTGTGACACTTTGGAGGGGTGGGTCAGCCATGCTGGGCCACTGATCGAACATCTCTTGCAGTCCAGGGCTGCAGTCAGGAAAATTATCAGGTGAGCTCTGGATGTGCTTGGCTTTTGCTACACCCTGTCTGATTTCATCCCAGCCCGCTCTCTTGCTTGCCTCACCCATGTTCAAGAATCCATGGTCATGGTTTCTCGGTGGCGTAATTTCTTTTAACTTTTCAGCTCGACCTTGGGTCCCACCTGTATCCGTATGGCCCAGCTGGATCGATTGGAGCGGTTTGGTTTTGGATGGGGCCAGGTTGGGTTCTGGTAGCTTAAACTGAGCAGGCTTAAGGCCTGAATGTGTTCCCTGCTGGTCTGCCATCAGCGTACGGTCTGGTTTGGACTGTTTACCTTCGCCATGGCTACGTCTGCGCCCTTCTGGGGATCTTTCCGCGTGTCTGAGCAAGCTCTGCCTCTCCAGGAAGTGCTCCCCCACCAGCAAAGAGTCACCCCATTCAGACAGATTGAAGGACGACTCGCTCCATTGCTTAGCCTCTTCTGCCTCCTGATTGGCCAGAAGCTCACTGCGTCGTCGGTCCTGACCAGAGGGAAGTTGGGGGTTTTCTGCAATCTCCCCTCTAAGCGGCTCCTCTTGATCTGGTGGAAATAGCCCGTCCTGGTCTGGGCTGAGGCCAGCGAGAAGGGAGCCCTCATAGAGACTGTCAAACAGGAAGCTACTGCTTGCATTTAAACTCTCAGAATCAACCGGATCCACGTCTAATGCAGGGCGGATGTCAGCCTCCTCTTGCTTCTGTTTTTCTTCACCATCTTCTTCGTCCATGTTCTCACAACCATCTACTCTTGGAGTGATCTATTGAAATCAATAACAACCATCCATCACTAATCATTCATATAACGTACAATATATAATTGTGTACACATTGACCAAATATACTATCATTATAATTAGAGGAAATAACTCCACTGAACTGACTCACCTGGTGGCTTGCGTCCAGGATTAGTTCTAGCTGGGCATCTGTGAGAGAAATATTAAATCTTGGACCAGCGTCATCAGGTCTTACATGGGATTGGGCCTCAGTTTGAGAGCTGTGAGCATTGTTGCCAGCATGAGGTTTCTGCACCTCAGGCTGGAGTCTTCCTTCATTCTCCTCCAGCACTTCACCTTCCTGAAGTCTGCTCGCTCTCCCCTCATTCAACTTTTCCCCCTGTTCCTCTCCTTCCCCGCCCGTCTCCCCTCCCACCGGATTCACCTGATCAAACATGATCCTCTCGGTCATAGAGTCCAATTCAAAACTGTCGGATCCAAAGCCTTCCTCGGCCTCGTTAGAGTCCACTGGCACGGCCTCCTCTCCATGAGCTCCATCTGTGTACAGCTCTGGGGAGGAGAACCGCTCCTCCTCCTGTCTCCTCCTTCGCTCGGCCACAGAAGAGAGGGGAGGCGTTGGCGTGGGAGAGTTGGACGGCGGCCCCACAACTGGAACCGGTGACGTCTGAACATTAATGGGAGAAGTGGAATCGGGAAGACCCCCTAAATCACCCGCTTGGGGGGGATCGGTTGAAATAACGGCGGGCGTCTGCGGAGGTGTTGGAGAACTGTGACGTGGACTTTGAACGATCTCCAATTCAGAATCCACTGATGGCAGTGCTTGTTGCACAGTTTGGACAGCTTCCCACGCGTTACTCTCAGTATGAATAGACTGGAGGACTTTGCTCAAGGCTTTGGAGTGCTTTACCACTCCCGACCGAGCAGGGGAGGCCACAGAGTCGGCGGCGGCGGCGGCATCCTCTTTAAATGCCTCTGCAGAACCCCGATACTGCCCCTGCCTTCGGGGTACTGGGGCCCGGAACCGAGGTGGGGGCATGGGGGACGTTGGGGGTAGAGGAAGGGTCTTGAGCGGAGGAAGAGGACTGAACACCAACTCGGCCAATTCCTGCGTCAGGCTTCTGTGGCGAACGGCCCGCTTTGTGTTCACAGCTTCTGGTTTAGTGGGAGTCACCTCTTCACTCCTGATCCCGATTTCCTCCTCTGCTCTCTGGCCCTCCCTTCCAGCTGCCCCCTTCCCCACCGTCTCTGTGCCTCTTTGCTTTGCCACGTGTTCTGTCATTTCCGGATTGTGAACGATGGCAACGGTTTGATTGGTTGATTTAGCCTCTGCTCCTCTCTCTGTCAGGCCGTCGTGAGCTGTCTCTGTTCTGACTGTGTGTCGCTTGCTTCCCGGTGGGTTCTCATCACGTTTCTCCTCTGCTTCTCTCTCTGCCCCTCTCGTCCTATTTTGATCTTTTTTCGTATCCTCTTTCTGTCCTTCTGCTCCCTTGTGTATTTCCCTCTTATTGGGGGATTTTGATTGGCTGCTGCTGTGTCCGTCATCTGGCCCTGTGTCAGAAAGAGTCCCCGGGTCCCACTGGACCCCCAGCTGAGCCAGGTCTCCCTGGAGGAGGAGCCTGGCCTCAGACACAATCTCATTGGCTGCTTCCTTTTCCGTCAGGGCCCGCCCACCACTGACCCAGACACAGCGCAGGCTCCGCCTCTCGGCCGCCTCCACCTCGCTCTCGTCCACGGCCCGCTTGGAGCTGTCGACCACAGCGGGGCATGCCGTTACTTCAACAGGTTATGACAGAGGGGAGACCACTGACCACACTGAATAGGCTAAGGGAAAAGGATTAGCAAATAAAGACGGCCCTGCCCAGATGTTCTCTTCCATTCACTGACGCCTGTGACCGTCAGTGAATGGAACTGATAACGTTATCTAACAAGGGCATGTCAACAAATGTCATGGTTTAGGGTTAGCTTACGCTTGCATACAAATAGGGAAATGCATTACAAATGTCCAATGTTTGCGATATACATAAAATGTGTATCGCAAAATGAACCCCCCACACAAACACACACACACACTCACACACACACACCTCTTAAAGGGAACGGCTTTCCGCAGTGCTTTCTCCACGTCGGCAACGGTGGCCCTGGCGAGCTCGGCCACGGTGCACAGCCCCTGGGCGTACAGCGCTCGGGCCCGCGTGGCGTTCAGCAGGGACACCCGCACCAGGTCCACCAGCTCCCTCTGCACGCCGAAGCTCAGCCGCGTCTGATACTGGGACAGCAGCAGCTCCATGCTGCTCCAGCCCAGCCGCTTGCAGAACACCGTCACCATGCCTGCCGGGACGGACAGAGAGACAGAGACAGAGACAGAGAGAGAGGCAGGCGGACAGACAAACAGGCAGGCAGACAGAAAAAGAGAGGGACAGAGAGAAAGAGAGAGTTTGAGGGGGCGGGGGGGTTACTGGCGATGCTGGCCTTTTGCATGGATACGTTCATTTAAATGTCCCTGACAAGCTTGAATCATAATTCCCACACTGTTGAACTGAACAAATGAACTGGTGTATGCGTAACACATCTAGCATAAAACAAGCTTTAGTGCCATTTTTTGGCATTTGACACTAAATTACAGTTGCACAGGTTCAACATTCAGATCAAAACCACCCTAGCCTCAACAGCAGCTAAGAGACTCTGGATTGTAGGCATGTGTATACGAGACAGCAACAGGCATGTGTTCACCCTAATAAACTGTGGGCCATGTACCTGCGTATGTGGAGGCAGACTGCTGCAGCGACTGCAGCTGGCCGCGGTTGCAGTTGTACCTGGAGGCCACCGTTGCCAGGGGAACCTCCTTCACCAGGTCCTGCAGGACCAGGGTGGTGAAGAACCTGAAGGAACCACCAGCTGGTTAGTTCACGCACACACAGCGTTGGGGGATTCCTGCTTCACACAGCAAGACATCCAAGTGCCATGTCCACCTGGCAGTGGAGCCGGCTGATCTAACCTATAGACCTGGTCAGCAGATTTATGTGGTCTCAAACAGGGCAATCCGTCGATAGCAGAGTGCACACTATTGATGGGTCGTTTGCGACCGAATCAGTTCGAATGAACCAATCTTTAACAAGAACGAGCCAACCTGATTCTTCTCTTATTCGTTCTCAGACTCGACTCCTCCCAGACCCATTAGTCGCTACCTCGCTGACTCGCTGTTCATTCACTGACTGTGAGTGGTGAAGAGGGAAGACGGTTAGTGAGCGAGCGTATGATAATATGATTAAATATCAGTGAAATGGTAAATGCATGCTGATATTATTTTCTGTCTCATGCCAGATTACTAAATATTTGAATGTCTGGTCAGCTCGTTCCTTGGTTCGTTCTGCCGCACGTGACCCGGGACCCCCACCTTGGTCGATCTTGATCGATTCTTGAGTCGGGGTGGCCATCTCCACAAGTGTTAAGTTCCTGTTACACAAGAAAAATCTAATATGCCCAGAATAAACACAACTGTACATAATTTACTTTAAACTCCCTCATTGCTAAATCGAGTCTATTATCTTGCTGATATGTTAAACATCTATTAATCAACTACACCCCCCCATCCCGCTGCGTTTGGTTAAAGTTGTAATGTTGTGTTGATTGATGACCGACTTGCAGCATCATTTGAGAATGAGAATGAGGGAGGAGCTGAGTCTGACTGACTCTGCTGAGAACCGTGCATTCCATGATTCGATTCACCGCTACCGGAAACGAGACTGAACGAACGAACGATTCTGAACGATTCTTCTTGGCGAACTGACCGACGCAAACTGAATCAAGGAAAAGAATCATGAAATCCATCACTAATGCACAATACAAACAGTGGGAGTTCTCACCTGGGAATTGATTACGCATAAAGTACCGTGGAGTGAACACATATCATTCAGTTTAGACATGTATTTTAAAAACAAAAGGGAGTGAATACGTGTTAACCATCGCAATCTATAAATCCATCAACTTCACAAACAAAAAAAACACACACACACGGTACACAGAACCCAGCCGGGAATAACCTTAATACCGGAATTCCTACAAATCAAACCCAGACGTCCAAACAGCTGAGCCCTCACCGTTTGTGGACGGCCATCTGCCGGCGCTGCGCGTCCGTCTTGGCAACCAGCTTGCCGCTGACGGAGCGTGCCAGGAAGCCCTCCTGCACGCCCACCAGCTCCGCCACCCTCTTCATGGAGGAGGGCAGCTGCTCCCACAGGCAGAAGAACTGGTACCAGTCGATGGTGGTCCAGTCGGTGTACACCGGGGTGATCTGAACACACGAGGGGGAAGGGGGGTTGGACTTGTGGGTTCGAACCGCATCCCCAAGAGCAAGAGGCCTGACCCCGACTCGCTTTCTTATGTTATGCATACATTAATCATAAGTAAGTTGACGTGAAAAATAGAAGTTGTATCATCATCAGATGATTAAAGTTATGTTAATTGAATAAATAGCATGTTGTAGTAAATACTGAATAGAAAATAGCCAATGTATATTCTGTTCCATAATATTGCATAAAGTCGTTCTAATTTTGTGTTCTAAGGATATGTTTTGCACAATCAATTATCCTCGACAAATACCCTTCAATCTGTTAGAAGTCACAATGATATATTTTAATTAGAATTTGGATGTGCAAATGTTTGGGTGTGTGTATATATATATATATATATATATATATATATATATATATATACATATATATATAATATATATATATACACACATATACTGTATGAATGTATATATATATATATATATATATATATATAAAAATGTAGGGATATTCATGTGTGTACCGTCTATATACACATTATTTACGATTATTTTGTTCATTGAAGAGAAGGATCCTCCTCTTGTTTGTGTCCTGTTGACCCATTTTTATATCTATATTGAATATATATATACAAAATAGATGTGTGTGTGTGTGTGTGTGTGTGTGTGTGTGTGTCTGTGTCTGTGTGTCTGTGTGTGTGTGTGTCCGTGTGTGCACCAGGTAGAGGGTGTGCAGGTCGTTCTCCAGTACGAAGCCCTTCATGGCGCGCTGCAGGTCAGCAAATATACCCAGGGCCTCGGGGGGAGAGAGGGAGGAGGAGAGAGTGGCTGCTCCCAGCAGGGACGGAGCAAACCGCTCCTCTGGCCGCCAGGAGGAGAACACACATTAGGCATGGGAACCAAACAGCCTAATGCTCAATGAGGCATTAGAGATTAAAAGGTGACCGCTTTTTAAATGTCTATTATTTAAACCATTTTTCAGTCTGTGGCAAATATGTTGAAATAGTCAAGAGAATAACATTCTCTCTACTTAATGATGGAAAAGCGGATAATGAAGTCTAGTGGTGATCTACAGTGTGGACATTTGATCACTAGAATAAGAACATACAAAACCCATCATTAATCATTTTTCCTAAATAGTGATGATCTTGATCCAAATCGTCATCAATTTCATTGTCCTCCTCATCCCCACCGAGGCCATCAATTATGCAAACAATTGAATTCATATATTTCATCACTTATTTCATAATTTCATAACGTCTCCTTATAATAATCTAAAATGGATTTAACTGTTGTTAATAGTTATTCATTTATTTGATTTGATTACTCACATTTTATTTATATAGTAAAATGTATTTATTTAATCTATCCTTCTGTTATTTCTCAATTTAATTTGGTTTGTGAGAACAACCAAATAAACCAACAAGAAAGAAGAAGAAATCCCCTTTCATAGCCTGGTATGATCTAGACCAGTACTCAAACATCATCGTCCTCGACAACTGAGCATCCAAAATATAAATTAAAAAGAGGCAGCCACACCTTCCCCCTCCTTCAGGGTAGTGATGAACTCATTCTCCATCAGCCACTCCACACAGGCCTCGATGGCGCCCCTGTTGGTCTCGGGCTCCGGCCCCTCCTTCAGGCCCCCGTCTGAGGGGTCCCGCTCCCATCGGGCGCTGGCGGCCAGCAGTGTGCAGGAAGCGTACACCCGCACATCCTGTGGTGTGCTGGCCACGCCTCCAACGATGATCTGTACGTTGGGGGGAGGACAAGGCACTGAATTATGGATGTGGTAATGGAGGTAAACACATCCCTGCTCTGGTGCACGCAGAGTTGATTACACCTCAATGCTGCAACCTCAATTCAATACTGTCTTACTCTCCCTCAAATGGTAGAGCTAATGCAATGCATCCATGGACAAAGTGTTCCACACCACCAGTACGATTTAGAGTTAGGGTTTCCATTCCCACTCCCCCAAACCCTGAGCGAATACGTGCCCTTGTCTGACGTGTCTGACCACCCAATTGCTTACATTATGAGGAGCTAGTAGGAGGAAGACTGAGCAACACATACCTCCAGGATGGCTCGAAGCATGCTCGTGGTGACACCATCCCCCTCCTGCTTCACCAGGCAGCTGCTGATTGGTCGAAGCACACCCTGGACAAGGGTAATGCCTTTCTGCCTCTCAGACTCCTTGCACACAAGCACACTCTCTCCTGTCCCAGAGAGAGACAGCAGACGTCCAGCTTGTTACAGTCACTGTGTTGGACGTGCCGTCAGACTTGACCAATTATTGATGTTTATTGACCTTCATTTTTAAAGAAAATGTTTTGGATTTTGTTTGATTTGATCCACCCGCCACAGAAACTAACCAGTTTAGTCATTCAAACGTATATATCTTCCGAACTCCAATGTGGCGTTAACAGAAAAAAATAAGCAAGCTTTAAGGAAGCAGCTGTCAATGGCTTTCGTCCTTGGCCCATCGCCAACACCTCTCACAGTCTCGCTACTGAACCAAACCACTGATCATTGCATCATTTAGTTTCTCAGTCATTTTGGCCACTTCTATTCGTGGGTTCTCTTGCCTTGGGTGTCCACCCCCTTGCGGCCCGCCCGCCCGGCCATCTGTTTGTACGTGAGAGGGTCTAGCAGGTGTCCATTGAAGGTGGGGGTTCGGATGATGACCCTGCGGGCCGGGAGGTTGACCCCAGAGGAGAGGGTAGAGGTCGCGGCCAGCACTTTGACCAGGCCCAGGCGGAACGCACCCTCCAGAATGTCCCGCTCATCGAAGGTGAGACCTACAGAGGACACAACCAACAAAACCATATGGTAGAGGTGCAGGACTTGCATACCGTCTGTTGAATAAGGGTTTCACTTGTTAGTAGAAGGAAAGTTGCTATGGTAACCATCCACCCTGTAATCCAATAAATGAATTCCTCGATAAAGAAAGACATTGATGCCATCTGTGAGGACAACACGGCCAAAGATAAAATCGTAAATACATAGTTAGAATATTCATATTTTTCGTTCTTTCATTATTATAACAACCATTTCCTTAATATTTAAATGGCTACGCTGCAATTGGTTTAATCACCAGCGTGGTGGAAGCCAACCCCCCAGGGGACGCAGCGCTGTAGGGTAGGGTCTAGCCCAGCAGGGGTGCGTCTCAGCTGGGCGATCACATCAACCAGGCCCTTCTGGTCCAGACATACTGCCTGGGGGTCGTCCCCAGCCTTGCCATCTGCAGAATACAAACAATACATGGCATTTTACCACTGGAAGTAATACATCCACAATTATTAGACAGTCAATATAATCATTCCTGTTAAATGACCATTAATCAATTAGTGTCATTCCTTTGATTCTGATATCTTTGTATAAAATGTAGCATGACAAGGTATAGACAGTAAAATAGTTTTCCATAAACAAAAGTTAATTAGTGTAAAGATGCAAGAATTCACCAGTATTTCGGAGATTGTAGAATGCTCTGGCGATGCTGTCGGCTAGCTTCTCACACCAGATTTTTGAGGGGCAGAAGAGCAGCACAGAGTGGCCGTCTCTCACCGTCTCATAGCTCAAACTCACTATGTGGTCGTCATCCCCCTTATATTAAACACACACACAAACAGTTAACACACAATTAACACACAAACACAATCAACACAGTTAATCACCTCTGGATTGAAGGATCCCCTCCCCACCTCCCAAACTCACTCACCTTCACATTGATGGCAGGAGAGAACTTTCGAACCAGGGAGAGTGTGTTGTCGTAGATGTTGCTGCCCACCTTGACAAGCTCCTGCAAGGGGACGGGCCTGAAGTCGGTCTGATAGAGCTCTGCTCCCAGCCACCCAGCCAGCAGGGCCAGGTTAGGAAGGGTGGCACTCATACCTATTATCTGCACCCCATCAGAGAAGGAACTGTTGGGACAGATTATACATGCATAATCAATCACACGCCAACACCTTTTTGAAGGAAAACGATCAGTAAGACCAGACCAACAAATCCACCAAATAGACCAAGTGACGTAATAAAAGACAGACGGACCCTTTATCGTTCCGCTGCAATGCAATGAACCGTATCTTGGTCAGCAGCAGCTCGAGAAGGTAGCCCCTCCCGGAGTCTCCCACCATATGCAACTCATCCACCACCACCATCCCTGTGATGACCCCGATGAAAAAATGCAAACGGAAAATGAGAGAAACTCATTTAATACATGTCATCGGTGAATCGATACATCAGGTCCGTTACCTAGAAGGTCCATGCTGTCTTCTTCTATCAGTCTGTTGACGAGGGAGTTGGCCTTCTCTATTGTGCACACCGCCACGTCCAGAGCCCTGAAGCCCCCTGGCGCCGAGGTGCCCCCCATGTAGCCCTCCACCCGCACGCCCGCCTCTTCAAACACACTCTGCAGGGGCGACAGACAACACAGACACACACTGGTGTTGCAGCCGCATTGTTGATTGCCCGAAAATGTATCTATTGTAAGTGTGATGATCCTGTCGTACCCTCTGTTTATTTACCAAGTTAACATATCAAACATTAGCTGCTTATTCATCCTTTGTTACTTGTCTCTATTTCAGCCAGATAGAATGAACACTTGAATGAACACTGCCTATTGGATAAGACAAGCTCATTTAGACATTGCTTTCTTCTGGAAACTAATGTTGTGATGTTACAGACTGACTGAATCCATCCATCGATCGATCGATCGATCCATCGATCCATCCATCGATCCATCGATCCATCCATCCATCCATCCATCCATCCATCCATCCATCCATCCATCCATCCATCCATCCATCCATCCATCCATCCATCCAGGTGACCCTCCCTCACCTGAAGGTAGTGCATTTTCTCTTTGGCAACCGAGACGAATGGCAAGATGAAGAGAGCCTTCCTTTTAGTCTCCAACACACGCTTCAACATCAGCAGCTCCGACACCAACGTCTTCCCAGCACTGGTGGGGGCTAAGACCGTACAGGATAACGTGGACAGAGGGAGAGATAGCTTTGTTGAACCAAAATGCACGGTAATATTAAAGCGACCAACTTCTTATGACCTGCATGTCCGCTACAAACTCAGCCGTCTTACCCGCGTAGACGAGGTTCTGTCCCTGCAGGACCTGGCCAACGGTCAGGCACTGGGCCTGCCAGTCGAACATGTGGGTGACCCCGTGTCTCTTGTAGCGCTCCAGGACGGGTTTCGGAAGGCCCCAGCTGGACAGCAGTAGCTTCTCTGCGTGCTCTTCAGGAGCACGCATGGCAATGCCTAGAGAGAGAGATTATACACTCCAATTAATGAAGGATTCTGTGTTTAATGTTGACCAACACGGAAGAATTCATGATGCTAATGGAACAGGAACTGATCATATCACCTTTTGTTAAAAATCTGGCTAGGGGCAGTTTGATAAATGATATCAGACAAGCTCTTTGAATTCAAAATGTTTAAACCGTTGAAACAATGGAATCGATGATATACAATGTGTAGTTGCTATGTGCTGATATGATGGTTATAAACAGCACTATATCATTATCAGCCCTGGACTTAGTTCGAGAGGTATACCAACAGCTGGCTTTGGTGTAGCCTCACCTTGCTGAGTTAAAGTGTCAGGGAGATGACTAGCCTCGAGGCCAGTGGGTATTGTGAGTACAGATGCCGAATGATTCTGTAAGGACCGCTGGAGTTCTGCCTTCTTCCTGGCCGCTGCCAAGTGGGTGGGGCTAAACAGGATGAAGTTCGTGGAGGCGTCCAATGGGGAGTCGGCTTTGCTAATTGGACCAGCTTTTGCCGGGCTTAGAGGGGAGTCTCTTCTCCTGGATTTGTGCACCCGACTGTTGAAAATGAGTTAACCGTTCAAGAACCATCCAACAAATCTGAATTTAATAATAAGGTGTGAATTTAGTGTGAATATACAACAAAGTGGAAGTGGAAGTTAAGACTTACCCAGGATCCACCGCTTGCAGCTTGGTCGGTGTGTTTCCATGGGGCAGTGTGTTGCTGGGGCCTGCAGAGTCTGATTGGCAGCTCTTGGTTCCTCTCTGAGGAAGCTGTGCATCCTCCAAGTCCTCGCTAAAGAGAAGCTTTTGGGCGAGATCTTTGCAGCCGGCCCTCCGCAGACTCCCACCCCCATTACTGCTTTGCTTGCAGGCTCGCTTTGCTTCACTAGCTTGTTCAGGGTGGCAGTGGGCTTCGTGTGTGATCCGATTGGGACGTGAATTACAGTGTTGAATGGATTCTTCACGGTTCAGACTCTGTGTCGAGTCGTTTTTCCGCTTTCTGGTGCTATTGTTTTGTCCATTTGTGTGGATGGTGATTGGTGGATCCATTCGAAGCAGAGGTTTTACAGGGTCCAGGGCATCGAGTGCCTGCATCATCTCATCGTCAAGTGCCAGGGAGGATTCCCCCAATGGAAATACCGCTCCTCCGCCCTATGAAAGCAAAGGGGTCTCCTGTCAAACTAGCAGTGCTCAAGGTAGCAGTAGAAAGTTGCAGCAAAATGATATCTGGAATATATATGGATTATAGCTTTGTTTCTTTTCCTGAATTATATTATTGTGTGGATTATTATCTGTATGGTTGTGATTATTGTTTAGAGTGGTTCATGTACTTTACCAACATATTCGATTTGTCATTGATAAATTGTTTTTTATATATCTATATATATATAGATATATAAAGGCGTGAATTAACGATTATTTTAAGAGACAGGGATGACAGTAGGAATCAGATTTCCTTGCAGTCAGACTCACCACGTTAGAGCCCTTGTGGTTCTCTGTCTCCAACGTCGTTTTCTTCGTGAGTTTACCATGTTTTCCGGTAATTGGTTCATTGTAGACTTGATTGCTGTAAAAAGCACATCGGGCGTAGTAGGTGGGAGGTTTAATAATGCATATTCATATTAATTTAATTTCAGTGTAACTCTTGTATGCATCCTTATTGTACAACCATCATGTACAGGTAGTCATGTAGTGAACGAGTCATGTATGTGTTCTGTACCTTTTCTTGACGATCTGGTGTTGTCCCATGTAACACTTCTTTTTATGTGGAGGGCCCAGGTTGCTCATACCGACAACTTCGTATGAGTCGACTTACTGAACGTCCAAGTTGTTTTGAATTCATACACATGACATCGATGTAAAACAGTAATCGTAAAAATTGCTTTCTATATAATATATGTTAATAAACATGCAAACAAATTGCAGCCGTTTTCACAATATTTAGACGCGAAACTGTAAACATAACTTAACACGACTGAAATCAAAAAAGACCGCTGCGTTAGCTCCGCCCCCGGTGTTACACAAAAATAGTTCCTTGTAGCAAAGGCAGAAACAATGGTTCCTACCTGATTTGACGCAAGACTGCAAGACCAATTTTCTACTCAATACTTTGACAGTATGGTGGTGAACTAGCTCGATAAATGTAATAGATTTTACAGCAAAAGTAAAACCATCTAAATTTGGGAAACAAATTAACATATATATTGTCTATATATTGTCATTGTCTATCATGTTGTCTTTGAAAAACATTACCAGATATTTTATTGCGCTTCCAATCTTTGACAGTATGCTTTTGAGTGTTGTTTAATTTCAGTCATGTTACAATATTGGTACCAAAATAATGTATGTGTGAGTTTACAATCATTTCACTGGTATTACAATATGTAAAATATATAGTTTATTGGACATTTTTAAAACAAAAACATGAGCCATCCGTCATGAAAACTATTTAAAAACCCACACTAGAAATAATAAATATATTTAATGGACAAAATTGAGGGCGAGGCCTGTGCTGGGGTGTAAACGTGGGGCGTGGCAGAGCGGGTAATGGGCGTGGTCGACTGGACAGTGGGCGTGACCGAGTGGATAGTGGGCGCGCCCGCTGCGACGTTGCGGAGGCTTCAAGATGGCGGAAGCCCTGACAACTCAGGAGGAACTGGTGAGAGTAGTTTGATACATTTTATTATTTAAATGGTCGTGTCCATTGCTTGTGCGTTATATTTCCAAGACTGAATATATGGGCTGATTTAATATGTCTATATTGGACCAATAGTACTTCTGAGGGGGCTATTATAAAGCATGACTCCCATCGCACCCTTCCATGTCGACCGATCCCCGTGATGGACTGACAGCAGATAGCTTATATGTTGGGTTAGGTTAAAACGTAATGTCGATCGCTGATGAGTCCCTGTAGGACCTCGGAGCCCAGTTGTGATGAGACGAACGCCTGTCTTCTTACTAGCGCTCATTGTGATTGTATTTAGTCAATTAGCGTTACCAGGTTGAGTCGTGGTAGCCGCGTTAGTTAACGCTAGCCTGAATTAGCTTGCTACCACATGTTAACCCTGCACAGCACTCCTAAGCAAGTGTTGCCGTAGAGAAACTCGGCCCGACAGCTCTGTTGTTGGCGTCATCACAGTTGTATGTTTAGTCATGCGGAATGACCCGATCAATTTGGATGACTATGAAGGTTGTGTAATGATGTCCTAAATGTTGATGGGAGTGCTCGTCGTGTGACTGAGTGTTGCCCGCCAGCCAGTGATATCCGGCTATCAGATTTACTGCATACACTTCACAGAACTGGGCCCCCAGTTCTTCGCAATGTTGTTGCCTCTCTCTAGGCAAAGAGGTGACCAAATGTCTAGAGAGCCGATGACCATGTGTTTTAATGTCATCGACAGGCATGAAGTCTCGCAGCGATGTGACATTTAAATGCGGTCTGATTCCCCACATTCTTGACAGCTCACGTTATATCTTTGTACGTCCCAGATTCGCAACGAAAGGAAGTACTGATAGTTTAAAAAAATAATCAGATGTTCACTTAATCCTCCTGCTCAAACTTCCGAACCCACAGATTGATATTCTACTTCATACCATGTCCAATTTCCACATAAATCTATAATTAATGCATACCGCAGCAAAAGCTTTTGGGGCATCTATGTTCTCGATTAATTAAACCATTTACATTTTGTTATTTTCTACCACATCTATCCTTTATTTAGGCTACTAAAAATGCATTATTCTCTATTGATATGTTGTAGCGTCCCTTGCCCTTGGGTGTTAGTACAGTATCTTTTGAACCACTTATAAAACATATGGTCTTTATATGGTTTTTAAAACCCAGTTGGTAGAGAACTAAAGATTATCACAATTCTCCTTTTTTTTTTAACTGACAATTCATTCTGACAATCTCAGCCCGCGTCAATGTACTTGATTTGCAATATTGTCGCTTTAATTATCCAACACAATGGACTATATCCATTGCTGCTGTCTTGCATCATATAACCCTTGAAATCCTTTTTCCTTTTCCCAATCCTGCTAAATGTTGTGCAGTATGTTTGAAACATTGAATTGCTGTTATCTTGGCCTGGGCTCCCTTGAAAAAGAGATATTGTAATCTCAAGGGTACTCAGCTTGTTGAATAAAGTATTAATTCATAATATTAAAACCAATGTGCAGCTTGTTCTTCAGTTGTCTTTCATGCGTGTGTCTGCTCTAGGCGGTTGAGGAGTTCCTGGGTGAGGTGCGCAGCAGGGAGCAGCCTCACAGCGCTAGTCTCGTCTCCGAGCCCACGGCTGTCAAGTTCCTTATGGCCCGCAAGTTTGACGTCTCGAGAGCCATCAACCTCTTCCAGGCATACAAGGTGCGGCACTTCCTTGCGTCATCCCTCATCCTGCCTGATTGACAGCACTCGAATGTACTGCTTTTGTTTTCATCAAGTGGATGCTGGACTTTTTCAAGAAGATCCTCTTTCACACTAATCTTCATACAGCTGTGTTATGTTTTTTTCATACTAATCACTAAAACCGTGAGTGGCTCAATATGATCACCCAGTGATTCTAGGAAATCTAGCAAATAGGGATGCAGCGATCAGCTTTTTTTAGGCTGATTTCAATCACCGATTATTTTGATTATTCCTATGAATATATGATATAAGATATTTCTTATGAAAATCATTGTGTGCTGATTTTCTAGGGTTCCTAGTTAGTTAGTTAGGTATATGAGGATGCGCTGTGTTCCTTTAAGAAAAGGTGAGACGGCATGTAAACACAGCACTGAACAGTTTAGTTGACTAATTAAGTGTGGAGGTCGCACGGTTTTCTATTTAGAAAACTAATAAATTAAACATAACTTGAATGAGTCTGGCCAACACAATATCAATCGCACGCTAGGAAGAGGAGCTATAACGGATAATACTGTATACTGTGTGGATAACGCACAACCAACACCGATTTAATCCAACATATAATCCAATATCCACCTGTAATATGGTTTGCATTCATCCATATTCGCAGGCAGAAAAAAGGAGGCACAGGGCAGAAGCAGCCGTTGTTATCCTACTAAGCTTTGCATAACAAATAATAACAGGCGGCAACATTTGCGTGTAGGCGACATTGAAGATGCTTATATCTGTAGCCTACTTTTGCCTCCTGTGATGTGGCACAAGCCTATTATCCAGATGTACGGCCGCGTTTGCGCAGGCTATCATTTCTCATTTATCAAGTCTGCAGGTCTTTTGTGGTATTGATTTAGTTATTAAGTAGGACACGAAGTTTGCGATAGCCTATGTTAAATTCATTATTTATTGGGATTCATTTCGGGTTTTGCACACGTGTAAACCGTTTTGAACTGGGTTAGATGATTGAATGTATTGAGCACAAACTACATTTAATGTATTAAACAACATAAACAACCAATATGCAAAGACTCGGGGTCCAGCTACAATTTATGGTGTTGTTATGAAGTATAGGTTTCAAGGAAGCATTTGCCTGACATTGTAGGGACTATGTTGACATTAAAGTACTATGGCTGCAATCGTTTGGCTATGCGTACGTAACGCTTCGGTTGCGCCGTTTAGAGACATGATTACATTGAAGGTCACTCTTGCTCATCTTCCATAAAAGTGGCAGAGCAGCAAGTTAGTTTCACATGAAGCAGAAGAAATAAGTAGGAGCAGACATGTCGTGTGCAGTTATCGATACTTCAGTAGTTTTCACTAATATGGGGATGTGCGAATAACGTCTAATAAGTCTAGTTCTGCTACTTTTAGCGTAAACCAGAAAAGAATGGGAGCCCGAAGCCTGGGGGGATGCAGGCTTCTTATAACACCCCATAAATAATATCAACAAAAGGCTATTTTGTGGTTATTAACTTAAGAATAATTATGTTAAAGAGGACATATTATGAAAACAACACTTTTCCTGGGATTTGGGGTGTTGTTTTGGTCTCTGGTGCTCCCACACGCATACAAACTTGGAAAAAAGTCTGTACTTGATTTTTTGAGTGACATATGAATTTCTGAAAGTACCACGCCTACAGTTACCAAACGGCGGCAAGTCCGGCAGCTCAGCTCCCAGATTACAATCCCTTTCTCCTCTATGTCGAAGTTAATGGACTTCAGAGAGTCAAGGCCAAAGTTCCTTTCCCCCAATTCCTCTCAACCATGGTCAAGATATCCCCCACTACGAGTCTTTACTTGTTGTGGAAGTGCCAGAGACGTCAGACGCAGTCTTTATGATTCATAATATCATCCGAGGCGTACATAGCTTTTGGGCGTGATATAAGATATAATATTATATAATACCCATACATAATATTGTTATTATTATATTATATGATATTGATATAGAGCTCCAGGAGTCCGCAAAGCAAACGACAACAATCCCGTCTCCTCCATGCTGTGGTACAGTCTGACAGCTCATTGGTCAATGGGCAGCAGCTCATTTGCATTAAAGCTACAGACACCAGAAACAGCGCATTCTGAAGGGACTGAAACAGAGGGGAATAGCGGTTGGCGAGATTTTTTTTCCTAAAAGCTATTTCCCGCAAACAGCTACAAAAACATGTTTTCTGGAACTCGAATACTATCTTTACTTGTTGGGAAAACACCATAATATGTCTCCTTTTAAGCAGGATAACATTACTGTCTCAGTGACAGAACACAAATGCTATGTTTACTTGTTGGGAAAACACCATAATATGTCTCCTTTAAAGCAGGATGACATTACTGTCTCAGTGACGGAACCTAATGACCGCTCGTCTTGTGCACAAGTGTTTTCGAGACATTGGCCCCTGCAATCTGCAAATTTCAAGTTTATCGGCCGATAATGATCGGTTCCCGGTCAATCGATGCACCTACCGGTACTCACAATGCTAAAGTTTAGGGTGCACCGCTTCACCAATAGAGTTTTTAGCGAAGGCATCAAATTAAGATGGCACCGTCACAGGCAATCATGCAAAAAGCGCTTATATGCAAAAAAATATTTTTTTGCATATAAGCGGTTTGTTTGTTATCCATAACGCAAGTGAATTATGATAAATTCTGCCTCTGGGGATGTGGTTTTCGTATGACAACTATTTATAAAGCTTTAAATTGAAGTGCAGTGTCATCGAAGGCGTTGCATCGTTTTGCTGTAAGCTATCTTGTGATGTTAAGAATGATGAGAATATTTAGAGATGACCTTTCCAAAATCTTCACTACCAACCAAACTGTGGTGTCCTCAAACACAGAAGCGTGTTCTGTGGGAGCCGTCGTGAAACAAACATGACATAGTCGTGGCCTTCAGGCGCAACTCGTACGGCAAGTACATTTTTGCGCCTAGTCTGGGAACTCCCCGTCCACAGCACCGTTAGGCTGAATGCAGACTATAAAGGCCCTGGCCATGACCGTCCACAGGCTGAATGCAGACTATGGCAATGACCCTGCTTGAACGTCCGCTCTTCACAAACGGGTCATGGCTCTGCCCCTTCTCCTGTTTTCTGATGCTGTCCTGTTTGTTCTAATCTCAGAACACGAGAATCAAAGAGGGCATCTTCAACATCAACCCTGACGAGGAGCCCCTACGCTCTGAGCTGCTGTGTGGCAAGTTCACAGTCCTGGTGAGTCGCGTGCATGCGTGTGTGTTTGTATATACACATATCTATGGATTATAAGTAATCCACAGATCCCCAGTTCGATATAATACTGCTACTATCTTGGGGCCTTTATTGAATGTGTGAGTTGCCTGTGGTGATGCGGTCCTCTGTGTGTGCCCAGCCTGGCCGTGATGCTAAAGGTGCAGCTCTAGCCCTCTTCACGGCTCGCCTCCACCGACCAGACGTCACCACCCACAAGGCCGTGCTGCAGGCTATCATCTATCAGCTGGATAAAGCCATAGAGAGGTACTTATTGTTGGGGACACCCACCTAGACTTGATGCCTTTGGCGTGCTTTAGAAGAGAAGGGAAATCTACTTCATACTTTTTCTTTTTTGTCTCTTTACCTCATATGTATTATTATTATTGGACGTTTAAGCTGAATTCCTACTGAAATGAATTAGCATTTTCTACGTGAAATTATGTTTTACATTTGAAGTAATGCTCAGGGGATGTGGTTAAGTAATTCTATCTGATTTTAGACGAGAGAAAACGCAGGCAGCGTTGTGCCATCAAAGGCTATAAAAGCTTTTGCTCTAAGCTATCTGCAAGTGGTGTGTATATCTGCCCATCAGGGTACCCACGTCTTGATACAGTCTAAGATACGCTATGGATAGCATATTAACGATCAAACACTGTGGTTGGAGGCTGATTCGATATGATTGTATTCAGCTCAGATTCCTTAGTAAATGGACAAATTGTAAAATGTGCCCCAATGATTTGTAAACGTGTTTCCCTGCTCCCTCCCCAGCTTGCAAACGCAAAGAGACGGTCTAATATTTATCTATGACATGACCAACTCAAGCTACGGAAACTTTGACTACGAGCTCTGTGTCAAAATCCTTGACTTGCTCAAGGTAAAAAAAATCTTCTTGCCTGAATTGATTTTATTTTAACGCAAAGTATGTTATTTTTTTGCATAAAAATGCAGACTAAAGGGGTGTGTGTATGTATGTGTGTGTGTGCGCGCATGTGCATGTTTCTTCTACAGGGGGCGTTTCCTGCTCGTCTAAAATGTGTCTTCATCGTATCGTCCCCTCTCTGGTTCAGAGCACCTTTCGCAGTGCTTCGTCTTTTCGTCCGTGAGAAACTCAGAGAAAGGGTATGTATGTGTCGTGGATTTGAGACGCATCAGTCGTCTTTCTCTCCACCGCCGCGGCTTCCTGCCGGGTGTTAAAGCACGGCCCGTTCACACAGCGCTCCAGCACGGGGTTCACATGTTGCCGCTTCTGCTCCCCAATCGCCAGGTGTGCACCGTCAAAGCCCACGAGTTGGCCAACCACATCCCCGTGCCGTCCCTCCCCGAGCACCTGGGCGGGACGTCCCAGTACAGCCACGTGGCCTGGATCCAGTCCTGCGTCAACGCGCACACGAACCCCGCCCCCGGCGACCACCCCATGCAGGACGACCACGACTGCGTGGGCAGCCTGCTGCGCTCCTACAGCCTGGGGGCCAGCGACCCCAGCGCCGCCGACGGCGCGTCCCACCGGCACGCGGAGCCGGGCCCCGAGCTGGCCGTGACCAACTCGAACTGCTGCGACGACAGCAACGCCAACCCGCACAACAGCCACCGGGGCAACCACCAACACTGGAACGGCTCTGCGCTGGGCGGGCCCGGCCCCAACGCTAACACCAACGGCTGCGGACGCCAGCCCCCGCCGCCCCAGTCGGCCACGCCCCCGGCCACCCCGGGCCATCAGAACCTCAACGGGGACGCGCCCGTCTGCCGAGAGTCGGACGCCGCGGGCCAGCCCCAGAACGATAACGCAGAGGAGGACCCGGAGGCGGAGGACGAGGAGGAGGAGGAGGAAGAGGACGAAGAAGGGGTCCCGCCTCTGCCCCAGAAGGCGCTGCCCCGGCCGCCACAGCAGTCCTCCCAGTGTCCGGTGCTCTCGTCGTCCTGGGACCCCGAGGAGACGGAGCCCTACATGGAGGTGTCCGTTCACATGCCCGAGCCCGGGGGAATGAGTGTGGGGGATCTGGTGGAGCACGTAAAGAGGAGGAAGAAGAAGGGGATCTACCAGGAGTACGAGGAGATCCGCAAGGAGCCACCAGCCGGCACCTTCGACTACTCCAGGTCAGGATAACACGGAGCGTTCCACAGCGGGAGAAGACGTATGCCAGTAATTGGGAATTTTCGTTTTTTCTCATACTCTGTGTGTCTTATCTTTTCAGGAAGCTGGCCAATCAGATTAAGAATAGGTACAGCGATGTGCTCTGCCTGGACCAATCACGAGTGCGACTCAGTGAGCTGTGTGATGACGAGGATGAGGTAAAACAACAACATCCTTATCGGGCTCCCCGTTGGCACAACTTTTTCGTAGCTTTTAGAACACATATTTTAGACACAGCACTATAAGTAGTTAGGTAGCCGAGCTGCACTGTTTACCTGGGACCTTTTTAATCTGGCTTGGGACATTCATACATTTGCTTTTGTGAAGGTTTAGCTTCTATAATGCCTGCGGAATTGTGTCTTACTGGCGGCTAACGACTGCGGAATGTTTTCTGTAGCGGAGCAGCAAAGTCCTGATCTTACTCACATTCCAAGCCTGGCACTGTTTTAACGTTTCAGTACACAAGCTTAACAAGTGGGAGCTGGTCTACAACGGATCACAATGTCCATGGTCTCCCATGATATTAAATATCCATCTGGGCTGTGTGCATACTGGTTTACATTTATTTTTTTTAAAGACATTCATGCATGATTTTAGTAAATGTGTTTGAACAAAAAAAAAATTGTGCCAAAATCTTCGTTATGATGACTTACAAATGAGTCATGAATCCATAACCAGCCTTTATTACCATAGTTTATTGTTAAACATTTGTCGTACATAAGTAACTAGCACTTGGTGTAATTAGTTACTCTATTCATGTGAGAAAGCCACAACCTGAACCACGCGTGATGGTAATTAATGTCCAGCTCCAAAAGGGGGCACCAGGATCACATGTTCCCTGAACTAACTCAAGTGTTGTGCCTCCTGCAGACGACAGACTACATCAACGCTAGCTTCATGGACGGGTACAAGAGAAGCAATGCCTACATTGCCACTCAGGGTGAGTAGGTACTCGTGTTTTCCCAATATTCCCCTGAGTAAACAAGCAAATATGGTACATTGGTCTGTTTGAACAGCGCTCTTGAAATGAACGCAGGGAGAATAAACCACTTGAATCAAGCAACTCAAAAAACTAAATGTTGTCTCTTGCGATGCAGGTCCCTTGCCCAAGACTTTCGAGGACTTCTGGCGACTGGTCTGGGAGCAAATGGTACTGCTCATAGTCATGACCACCAGGTGAGACTCTTGACATCCACGTGTTTTGTGTGAGGGCGGGGAAGAAGGAGATCCGAGTCTGACTCCCTCCTCCTGTCCCAGGGTGGTGGAGCGAGGGCGGGTCAAGTGCGGACAGTACTGGCCCCTGGAGGAGAACCAGACGGAGCAACACGGGTACTTCCTGGTCAGGAACCTGCACATCCAGGCTTTCCAGGACTTCAAACTCTCCCACCTGGAGCTGTACAACACGCAGGTGAGTAGGGCTGGGCGAATAATCCGATTTTGATCGCGATTTTGGTTTTAACGTCAAACTATCACAAAATTAACATAATCAAGTTAAAAAACCAAATTGGGTTGTTTACAGAAAAGGCAGAACAGCTGGATACATATCGGTATATCATTTTAGATTGGAACAATTTATTTTTGACCATTTTGTGTATTTTTTTTCAGGCGAAATTACAAAGTTTTTGTGTTTTCAAACTCAAAAATAATCGTGATTGCAATATTGACCAAAATAATCGTGATTATGATTTTTCCCATAATCGAGCAGCCCTACAGGTGAGTCTCTGCGCTCACACCCGACCCCTGAGCGGTGGTTATTATAGTGGACTACAACGAGATTATTGAGTCCATATTCAGATGTTCATATTTAGAAACCCAGTGGAGGGGCAGGGTGCCTCCTTGTCCCTGGTACACAAAGATACGATGGCTGCTACATTCTGGGAAAGTTGATGATTTTAAATCAGGCCCGTAACGAATAAACGTCACTAAAAAGGATGGATGGATTCAGCTCTCCACCTCATGAAACGGATGAAGAAGTGCCGTCTTATCACCAGAACATCCTCTGTATTGAGAGGATTCAATTAGAATTGATGGCATCAACTTTTATTTATTTATTTTAAAGATCCAAAGTTTGGATCTGCTATCTAATGCATCCACGAGACGTTGGTTTATCGGGTTGTTTCCCTGTTCAATAACTGAAAGTGGGCTACAACAATGTTGACCAGTGGCCGACGCTAATAACTCATGGGGGGGGACAAGGGTCAACTTATACTTGAGACTGTTTGTTATACATGATAAGACTATATTATATAATCATATTCCTATATTATTTGATACTCAAAATAAGTGTATCGCTGCCCCCCAATTACCTTTTGACATGGCTTGTTACGTCTCATCAACCTCACACCCGTTGGTAAAATAGGGGCCCTTTAATAATAGTAGTAATGTAGATATTAACATAGGGTCTAATCGTGCCTCGATCAGGCTACTTGACACCAGGACCCAATGTCTCGGGTGTTGGGTAGTAAACCGGCTCATTGTGCCCTCTTGTTTGTTAGACCGGTGAGAAGCGGGAGATCTCTCACTACCTCTACGTCAGCTGGCCTGACTTCGGAGTGCCCAAGTGTGCGTCGGCCATGTTGGATTTCCGTGAGCATGTGCAGCAGAGGCAGGAGGCGGCCGTCCAGAGCCTGGGCCCCAGCTGGACAGGACCCCCCGGGGGGCCGCCCGTGGTGGTCCACTGCAGCGCTGGTATTGGCCGCACAGGTACCCATGACCACGGGGTCACCTCTAGTTCAGCGGTATCTAGTATGCTGAGTGCATTGTTACGCGTTTTAGTACGACATATAATGTGTTCATTCTCATTCGGGGATTCATCAGTTGAGATTAAAAATGAGCTCATACCTTGACTTTGTTTGATACATACTGGGCGTCAAGTAGCTCAGGAGGGGCGGGTTGGCTGGTAACCGGCAGGTTGCTAGTTCGATCCCCGGCTCCTCCTAGCTGAGTGTCGAGGTGTCCCTGAGCAAGACCCCTAACCCTGACCGCTCCAGACGAGCCGGCTGTTGCCTTGCTTGGCTGACAACAGCACAGTGCACACTTCACCAAGTATTTCTGTATCTTCTTTGTAAATCTTTTTTAGGCTTTATCAAAATCTTCTCTGGAAGGAAAACTGCCCTGTAAATTCATGATTATGGGCACATTCACATTATTCACATTCGCCGGTGTGTGAATGTGTGCATGAATGGGCGAATGTTAGGCAATTGGGTAGGGACTGGTTACAAAAAAGTGGTCTAAAAATGCAGTCTGTTTACCATTTGACTGTAGATAAGTGTGCCTGTGTATCTGTGAGTATGTTTTCCAGTGGGTCTGTCAGAGCGGTGCTCCTGTTGACTCTCTGCTCCCGGGGGCCTCAGGTACGTTCTGCACCCTGGACATCTGCCTGGCGCGCCTGGAAGACATCGGCTCGGTGGACGTGCGGCAGACGGTGCGGCGCATGCGCACGCAGCGGGCCTTCAGCATCCAGACCTGGGACCAGTACTACTTCTGCTACACGGCCGTCATCGAGTACGCCCAGCGCCACGGCAGGCTGAGCCCCGTGCAGTGGTCCGACTCGGAGCTGGAGACGGACAGCGAGTGACGGTCGCACGGAGGGGGGCGGGCCCGAGGGCGGAGGAGGCCGGCGACACCACAGGAGGGGTCCGAGAACACAGACGGCAGCTGGGGGAGAAGAAGAGTCCGGAGGTCCGGCGGCCACCCCTGAGGACAGAACTCTGTTGTATACCTTAGCAAAATACGATCATCTGAAGAGAGAGCTGTTGTGCAGA
The DNA here is from genome assembly GCF_026213295.1 of Gadus chalcogrammus. Lineage (NCBI taxonomy): Eukaryota > Metazoa > Chordata > Actinopteri > Gadiformes > Gadidae > Gadus > Gadus chalcogrammus. Next base: position 8,700,492 of record NC_079414.1, on the reverse strand, counting down.
GGTGCCACGTTCTGCAGGCCCTGGAAGGGCTTGTCCATGCCGAGGGTTCGAATGGCATGACCACGAATAAGCAACGTATCCTGCCTATTTCCAAACCCCTGCACCGCCACCACCACCAACACCACCACCACCTGCCCTCTTTCTTATGTTTTATTTGGTAAGCTCTAAATGGGATCTGGCCTGCCCTAAAACCTTGCTTGTTGACAAGTGTCATAAGAGTTGTAGCATTTTTTTTATACTGACTTGCACAGGGGGGGTGCAAACTTGAACTCCGCCCCTCCGAGAACAGCCCTCATTCTTTTGTTTTGTATTCCCTCCCTCTGAAAGTGCTCTGTGATTATTTTTTTTTGCCTGAGGAGTACACGCCCCATGTGACAGGGTGGGAGGAGCCTAGCGGCTTGGTGGTGAAGGAAGTGGTACTACTCGAGAGGAGTGTCCTCATGTGGGGTCCGTGTTGTCCGCCAGCCTCGCGGACCCCGCATTTTCTGTTATATTCTGCCATGATTTCCTCCGTTCGTACTGCACCTTCTCTGCGTGAACGATTTTTTGTTGGTATGGCGTGTTTGGGTGACAGTAGCTCAGGAGGTAGAGTGGGTTGACTGGTAACCGGTAGGTTGCTGGTTCAATGCCAGGCATTGAACCAGCAACCTTCGAGGTGTCCCTGAGCAAGACGCCTAACCCTGACTGATCCTGAAGAGCTGGCTGTCGCCATGCGTGGTTGATTCGCCGTCGGTCTGTGAATGTGTGAATGAATGGTCGTTTTGGATAAAAGCGTCAGCGAAATCCCTAAAATGTAAATGTATGTTAACTAACTTTTTCAAAAGCCAAAGTCCTCACCCTGAATGCTTGGATGTATTCCTTACTAAGATTATAAACTGAAATCTGTGTATATTCTTGTAACATACATTTATATATTATTGTGCATAATGACAACCTTTCAACTAAGAAAAAAAAAATGCCTTGTTTTAATATAATTGACTGAAGAAGCTGTCTCGAGAGAAGACCGCTATGTCGGAGGCCGGACAAAAAGGAAAAGTTTGTAACGCTTACTTCGATTTCCTCACATTGTTCAATAAGTGTGATTGGTCAGGTCTAACATCGTCTTAGCTGTGGCAACATTCTTATTGGGCGATTTCCAAAATTGGCCTTAACCTCTCTTGACTCACTGCCTCGTTGCTCTTAGATCTTAACCTCTACAAAAACCGTGTTTTTCGTCCTTTATTCCTCCCTTTCCTTCCGTTGACTCCCTTGACACCACAACTGTTGAATCGTTTGATTATCGAGGCCGGCGCTGCCTCAGATGTTTGTGCCTTCGAGTTTTCCATAATGTCCATACACCGCGGCCCAGATCATACGGTTCGACCTAAACTAGCGCACTCGTACCCACCCCCGGGCCGTGTCCCCCCCCACAGGGCCCCCGGTCGGTCCACAGGCCCCTAGTGCACTGCCTCAGGGAGGAGGCTGGGCGCGCTCTGCAGGGTGTAGGAGGATCAGGACGGGGCTTTCTGTCAGTCGACCTCAGGGCGTAAGGCTACTAGTGTTTTTGCCTAGTGTCAAACATATTGTTTTCTGTGTTCGCCTCTGGTGATATATCATATTAGAAAACCTATCAGTTTTTATTTTATACAATATACTGTATTGTGTAACCTATTATATTTATGTATTTGTACAACGTCAACAGTATTGAAATCCTGAATGTTGGTACGAAAAAGAGTAAACTGTTCTTTCATTTGATAAGCTACACAAATCAGATGGGGGCGGGGGGGGGGGGGGCAAAGAAAATTATATTTTTTTGTCGTTTACAAGTATGGTGAATAATGTTACTGGCCCTTGTATTTTCACAACTGATTTGTATACCATAACGATTGTTGGAATCCAGGACAATGGGGAGAAAGGTAATGAGTGTTTCCTGAGGGAGTGCATAACACCAAACGCCCCACACACAACCAGAACGCAACTCCTCTCGCCACCCGCAGACAGATGCCAAGGACTAAGTGGATACAGCCATCTAACGGAGAGGAAAACTGGACTCGGCGCTGCCATCTTGGTTCACTAAACCCAGTTCTGTTCTTGAGAATTAACAAAAACACACACAGGGTTAGGGCTGCAACAAAACAAAGAAAAAGAAACAAGAGCCTTGAATGTGTTTCAGAGTCAATCAGGACATGCAGACGATGGTAACGTGGACCACCTCGGCACACAAACACACACGCAATGCCAAAGGCCAAGCCTCACCCTGAGCACTCTTTCTCAGCCCCTTCACATGCTTCCTGGACGGCTTACAAGCACGGTCCTACGAGATGGAATGGGGAGCGTGGTGCCCCAGAAGAATGCGTGGTCAGCACGGACTGGCGGGTTGTTAGTCTGTCTCCCCGTTACCTTTTGGAGATGTTTTACAAAACAAACAAAAACATGCTCCATGCGTTTGCTGATGGGTGTTCTGTTTTAATGAGTCTGTGTTTTTTCAGTTCTTGTGATTGAATAATGGCCTTTTACATGCTGTTGACTTGGCTGTCCCATTAAAGCAATGGTATTACCATCTTGAATGAATATGGGCTGTGTCGGTCTCTGCTTTAGTTACCGTCCCGGGTCAGTTTACCATGCTAACGGTGTGTTGGCAAAGGAAAAACCAAAGCATACCTTGGGGAACTACCGCACATTTTAAGGGTCTGGTGGTGGTACTTGGTGACCGGATTTTGACGGTACACTGGGTTTTAAGAAACTACTTGAATGTAGTTTCCACATGAATGGAATGATTTATTCAAGTTTTGAAGGCAAACCAAAGCTTTACACAGCAGGATAGGAGTAACAACATGTGCTGCCAATCTAAACAAATATATCACGTCAGCCGCATCCAACAGTGTTTTCTGGGGAGTGAAATGTGTTGATAACTAACTGAACTTTCTCTTTCTCTCACTGGCAAGTGGTTCTTGGGGGCTGGATGAGGATTGGTTGTAAATGATTGCAACAGATTTTCCTCATGCAGGTTCAAAACAACCCAGAAAGTTTCCACTTTAGGCAACATTTGTTCCAAGTGGAACTACTTTGCTTTCTTGAAATCATTTAAGAATTTTGGCTTGTACATCATAATACCAGCTCATGCAATGTTCCAAAGTAAAACAAAAAGCTATTATCCATCAGGCAGAAGGTAACCTTAGATTGCATAGGCGATGTAGGTATGCTGGCAGACTCAGTGTGTGTGTGTGTTTGGCTATATGAAATCGGGCCTTCAAGTCCTTTGGCCTGTGGTAGACTACAGGCAGAAAGCAAACAACTTTTATTGTATTATTTTTTTATTGTTATTGTTGGTAACGTTTTAGGAATCAATATACAAATTTACACTTGATGGGGAAAAAAGTACATTAGGCTACTAAATATTGATTGATTTATAGATTGAATATTAACATTTTCACGTGAGTACTAAGAATAACCCCACTAGACAATACACCGTTTCTAACAACCACCACTCGATTCCTTGTCGTTGAATCAGGAGGCCTGTACTGAGATATTGTTACAGTAAACCAATGGAAACATAATGTTGCAGAACACATGGTAGCCATCGCTGAAACTGCTGACTAGTCATTCCATTTGTTCCCCTTTCTGCCACTTGTTTTCCTCTTTCATCCCTCTTTGTGTGTGAGCTCTATCCTCCCTGAGTCGAGTCTCCCGGTGTCCCTGGACCAGGAAGGAAGAAACCAAACACTGAACCAAGTTGTCCGACACGATGGACTTATAGCTGTACCACACTACCCCCCTCCCCCCCCCCCCCTCCCCCTTCCTCACCCACGGCGAGGACGGAGGGGGGTGGGGGGTGGGTTGTAGGATCACCTGCGAAGGTGCTTTCTGGTGAAGCTGTGTGCGTAGGGCTTGGGTGCGTTGGAGCAGGAGGCGCAGCAGGCCCCTCTGTAGTAGGGGTAAACGCACAGCCGGGCCTGCACCACCACCGCACAGTTATGGTACTGGTCCCGGCAGGAGGAGTCTGAGGGGGGGGGGGGGGGGCAGCAGAGGGTCAGGTCCACAGGTGGAGGTGGTATTGCTTATACACGGCCGTTGTGTCAAAATGAAGGAAGAACCAACTACCAATAATATGACCCTTGGAAACCTGTGATGGTTTGACAGTCTTTGTTGGTCTTACAAATGAATCCACTGTGAGCATTTTAAATTTCCCACCTTCCACCCCAAACATAAAGATGTGGTACAAGAACGGGCAAGGCCATAGCTACAAACTGACTGTAATATGCATTGATACACCTGCAATCATTGGACTTTTCGTTTTTCTAGTGAGGCCTTGCAAACCCCTCGACACCCCAAATTCAACCAGCCCTGGTACACGACTGTGTTTTTCGTAGGCGCAATCCGGGAATAGTCCTGCCTCAAGCGCTAGGATTGGACAGGCAGCTTAAAACTCGAACGTTGACTCCTAACCCTAACCCTATTAGAGAAATGTGTTTGACTAACGTTAGTTTAATATACATTCAATTTTAAGTTACCTCCCTACGGTGACGTGACCGATTTTTGTCTTTTTGGATTGGTTCAGGGTTCTAAACCAAGGGCTATCCCCTCATTAATATTCATGATTATCCCAGATTCCGCCCAAGAAAAACACATCCGCCCCCCGGTAGTGAATTTATGAATCCTACTATGGCCATGCCAAGACCCGCCCTACTCTGTCTGTGATTGGCCGGGTTGCATGCAACTCAACTGGACGCTTTAGAACTCTACGGTACCCTCGCTGTGAGCATTCGAGAGCGTCACAAAAGAGCTCTAACCCTAACCCACAACCCCTAACCCCTAACCCTAACCCTAACCCCTAACCCTAGCAGCTAATATCAAGCCAGTAAAACCGCGGTAGTTGAATCCATGGACAGTAGAATCAAAGACAGGGGGGACGTGTGTGACGGACAGTGATGCCAGTAACGCATTACTTAGTAACGTGTTACTGGCCTCGGGCTCGGACCACTTTTTTCAGTAACGAGTAATCTAACGAGTCACTGTAATCAGATTAAAGTAACTCATCAAAGTCACTGTGCGCTACTATTTTTTAACGGATCACCGATTGGCGTTGAGAGCGATGGAGTGGTGTGTGTGTGTGTGTGTGTGTCTATGTTTCTGCCTGTCTGTCTGCCTGTTTGTGTGAGAGTGAGTGTAAAGCGCAAGTCTCCAAAGACTTCAATCTATCAGAGGCGAGTGTTTACGTCACGCACGTGGAGATTCGTCCGGTGATCCCCCCGTAAAGCGCGCAGTGATATTTTGTCTACGTATTAAAAGTTTGCGGAACCGGTTGAAAGCCGTGTGTTAGTGTGTGCACCCAGGGCCGTAGCACCAAATTCTGGGCCCTGTATACAAGAGGTACTGATGCCCCCCCCCCCCGAGTTCCCCCTACCAGCCCCCTGCGCAGAAGTGTTGGGGGGTGGGGGGGAGTTGAAGAGCAATTGATGCTGAGGGGGGGGGGGGAATTGTTGTTTGCCAAGTTAGTATTGGCAAAACCGGTTGTAATTTTTTATTTTTAGGCGACATAGGGGTGTTGTCGCAGCTAAATGTAACTTATAAAGTAACTTGTAATCTAACTTAGTTACTTTTAAAATCAAGTAATCAGTCAAGTAACTAAGTTACTATTTTAAGGAGTAACTAATAATCAGTAATCTGTGGCAACACTGGTGACAGAC